>NC_066516.1:3073407-3150907 GCF_024679095.1 Eriocheir sinensis
TCGTTTGACGTTTGATGGTGTTTGTAATAATTTATAATATTGTGAAAACTAGTGTTGGTTTTTATTTTGATTTCTGGATCCCTGACCAAGACCAAGACCGCCCAGCTGAAGTAAGCACTCGCCATGACCACCTTCGCTCCTAGTTCTAGAGTTTATTGGTCCTCCGATATTATGCATTCTTTAATATTTAGAGTCACGGACCATCCCGAGTGGTGGTACCACAGCCATCCTCATTTATTTAAGTCTACGCTGAAGAAAGTTATGATGTTGTACAAACCATGGGTCTCCCTCCCTTCTCTTCAGCCATGACCGAACCCAGACTCGTCTTTTCTCCTTCTGCGCTTGTTGAATAACGGCAAGTAATGCCGTCACAGCTGCACACTTAGCCGTAATGCGAAGCGTAGGTATAGTAGGCGCCATGGTTGAGGCTTTGTTTACAATGTTGCTCGTTGCTCTCCCCTCGTCGCTCGTCAGTGTGACGACAACAGTGACTTGCTCGCGAGCAAAAGCTGCCAGCAAGAGCTCGTGCTCGCCAGATTTGGGTCCAGTGTGACGCCACCTTAACTCGTGGTCAAAGCCACGCCAGTGAAGAGGATAGCTAGCTACTTTAGTAGTTCATTTGGGTGAGGGTTAGGAGACTAATTAGGCTCAACCAGAAAATGACGCCATTGGCGTGAATATAAGTATTTCAAATAACATTTTTGGTCCCATTCACGCCACTGGCGTGAACGAGAACTTGGGCCCTAAACATATATACACGCCATTGGCATGAAAGTGAGCGAGAGGGTTAATTTACCCTTCGATTAAAATTTCATAGAAGGCGAGGCTGATACACCCAAAGCAGATACTCAGCAAATATTACAATAACTGAAAGAATAGTTTAAGCCTTATGGGCCCAAAGACAAAGTCGGTAGTGACACCCGCTGGCTGGCAACTCTGAATATACCCCATTATTACAAGTCCCAGAGAAACACAGGTAATTTACGATAACTGAAAGAATAGTTTAAGCTTTGTGGACAAGACATAGTCGCTAGTGACATCTGGTAAGAATGAATATACTCTCTTCAAGAAGCAGGAGGAGAGGAGTGTTGGCAGGTATATAACCAGAAACGGGCCACGGGGCAACTTCTGGCCCTTTATCCTTGAAATATGCCTGCACTTTCCAATCAACCTCGTTAACCTTTACCCCTGTTATTCAACAGTCCCTTTCAGTAATGGCTCAGAAGATTCAGTCCTTCCCTCCCCATTTCCCTCCCTACTCTTTTTTTTTTTCCTCCATTTCTCACTCTTACTTTTTCCGTATTGGAAAATGGGAAGCAACTTTATCCTTCTTTCTCTCTTATTCCCTTTTCTTCCTCCTTCTCCTGCTCCTTTTTTCTTTCTTTCTGACTCTGCTTTTCCTTTCCTCTTTCAAATCTTTCCGTCCTCTGCTCTCTTTTTTCATCCCCTTGTAATAATTCACGATATTTTTTCACTTCATATATATTTTTTCCTTAATTCAAGTTTTCCTTTCTCTCCCACTTTTTTTCTTTTTCTTCTTCCTTATTCTCCCCATGAAAAAACACCTGTCTTCACCTTGGCACAGTTAGATTCATTAAATAACTATATTCGATAAAAAAAACTTGCCCTACGCACGGTGGAGCCACCACAAGCCAGGCAGAATCTGAGTTTAAATTCCTTGAACCTTATAAACAAAATAATTGCTCAGATTAACAGATAATAAAAGCCACAGACTGCTACCATTTCATAAAGTTTGGCTGACAGGCTCGCAAATATCTGATTCATCACCTTGCTGCACCCATAACAAGATAAGGAGATTAAGTCACGAACGATATATCAAATGCACTAATTAAGAAAACATTCATCACCAGCGTCACCTGCTGACGTGTACCTGGCAGCGACTACTCATAACTCACAGGTCTTACGAAGAAGCCCCACGGTCTCTGCCTTCTGATGCTTTATCTCTCAAACCCATCAAAGCTAACCCTTCCTCATCCACACTCCTTCCTGCCACTGACACGATAATGTAGTGAAAAATCCACAAAAATTTCAGCACCATTTGGCAACAATAGTTACGTAACGTTCAGATCACACCGTATAAACTAGGTAGTCTGTATAAGGAGGAGTGGTAAAAGATGAAGTTAAATTTGTTAGGAAAATTCTTGGATAGACGTCAAAAGTCTCTGCAGGAAATTTACGGTCGACAAGATTTTTGAAATTTCAATTGATGAAAGAATTTTGGCAACTCGAAGAATATATATTGCAAGATTCCGTGCAGATTTAAAAAGAGCATGATTAGTAAGAATTTCAATGCTACCTTTGGTGAAATGCATCTCCTTCTTTGATAGCATTTCCAGCTTCCCAATATGAAATTAGCTGGAAGTTCCTCTCACACCGTGCATTTGTGTGTGTGTGTGTGTGTGTGTGTGTGTGTGTGTGTGTGTGTGTGTGTGTGTGTGTGTGTGTGTGTGTGTGTGTTGTGTGTGTGCAAGGGGGGCGTGTAGTGGGTGTGGCAACAAATGTCACGTCCTTCATGCTGTGATAACCATGTGACAGTGCGAAATTAAGAATTATCCTTAATATTATTATTATCATTACATTATTATTATTATAACTAATATGTAAATTATTATCATACTGAATTGATAAACCGAGACAGGACTCGAAACACAGGAGTGGCGCACCCCCCCACCCCCCGGTACTGGTGGCGGCGTGCGCCATTCCTGTGGTTCGAGTCCTGGCTGGGTTTATTCATCCTGTCTTTCTTTGGCCATTACTAATATTATTATTATTATTATATAGTAGAGGTAGTAGTAGTAGTAGTAGTAGTAGTAGTAGTAGTAGTAGTAGTAGTAGTAGTAGACGTGGTTGTAGCAGTGGTAGCAGTGGTAGCAGCAGTAGTAGTAGTAGTAGTAGTAGTAGTAGTAGTAGTAGTAGTAGTAGTAGTAGTAGTAGTAGTAGTAGCAACAGCAGCAGCAGTAGCAGTAGTAGTAGTAGTAGTAGTTGTAGTAGTAATAGTAGTCGGTAACTCCTCGAGCCTTTTTCTTATCAATTTCTGCGACATTCGCGGTCTTCGTTCTAATTTTCATTCTGTGGAACACCATCTCTCCTCCTCTAAACCTCACCTTCTCTTCCTCAGCGAAACACAGGTTTCTGAGGCTACTGACAGCAATCTCTACTCTGTTCCCTCCTACTATCTATATCCTAAATTTCAATCCAAAGCTGGATGTTGCGTCTACGTGCGCAACATCACTTGTTTCTCATGCCCACGACCTTGACTCTTCTGAATTTTCCACCATCTGGCTAAGACTTCATTGTCATTCTATTACATCTGTGCTGTTTATCTCTCACCTAACTTTACTGACTATGTAAAATTCTTTGACTATATGAACTCTAAAGTGGAGCACATCTTGACCCACTCTCCCTTCGCTGAAATCTCCATCTTGGGAGATTTCAATGTTCACCACCAGCTTTGGCTTTCATCCTCTTTCACTGACCAGCCTGGTGAACAAGCCTACAACTTTGCTCTCCTCAACGATCTAGAGCAGTTGGTTCAGCACCCTACACGTATCCCCGACCGTCTTGGAGACAGGCCCAACATACTAGACCTCTTCCTTACTTCTAACCCTTGTGCTTACTCTGTCAAACTGTTCTCTCCGTTGGGCTCCTCCGATCACAATCTTATTTCTGTATCCTGTCCTTTCGCTCCTGTACATCCTCTGGACCCACCGAAGAGGCGATGCTTCTGGCATTTTGCTTCAGCTCGGTGGGACGACCTGAGGATGTACTTTTCCGATTTCCCGTGGAATGATTATTGCTTCCAGGAGAGAGACCCCTCTGTGTGTGCCCAGCGCATCACAGAGGTGATTGTCTCTGGAATGGAGGCATACATTCCACGTTCTTTCTCTACTCCTCATGCTAAAAAGCCTTGGTTTAATCTTGCTTGTTCTCGTGCTATTAAAGATAGAGAGGCAGCTCACAAAAGGTACCAGAGCCTTCGCACTCCTACTAACCATGATCTTTATATTTCTGCCCGGAATCGTGCCAAATCTATTCTCCGACTTACCAAAAACTCCTTCATCAATAGAAAATGTCAAAACCTTGCTTTCTCTAATTCTTCCCGTGACTTCTGGCATCTAGCCAAAAATATCTCCTCCAATTTCACTTCTTCATCTTTCCCTCCTCTCCTTAACCCTGACGGCAGCACCGCCGTCTCATCTATCTCTAAGGCTGAACTCTTCACTCAAACTTTCTGTAACAACTCCACTCTGGACGATTCTGGGCATATTCCTCCTACTCATCCCCCCTCTGACTCCTTCATGCCTGTTATTAAGATTCTTAAAAATGATGTTTTCTATGCCCTCTCTGGCCTCAACTCTCAGAAGGCTTATGGACCTGATGGAGTGCCTCCTATTGTCCTTAAAAACTGTGCTTCCGTGCTGACACCCTGCCTGGTCAAACTCTTTCGTCTCTGCCTATCAACATCTACCTTTCCTTCCTGCTGGAAGTACGCCTTTGTACAGCCTGTGCCTAAGAAGGGTGACCGTTCCAATCCCTGAAACTACCGCCCTGTATCTTTACTTTCTTGTCTATCTAAAGCTTTTGAATCGGTGAAACTTTCTCTATTGCGCTAGACATATCGAAAGCCTTCGATAGAGTCTGGCACAAGTCTTTGCTTTCTAAACTGCCCTCTTTCGGATTCTGTCCCTCTCTCTGTCCCTTTATCTCCAGTTTCCTTTCCGGCCGTTCTATCTCTGCGGTGGCAGACAGTCACTGTTCTTCCCCTAAACCTATTAACAGTGGTGTTCCACAGGGCTTTGTCCTATCACCCACTCTCTTCCTGTTATTCATCAATGATCTTTCCATAACAAACTGTCCTGTCCACTCATCCGCCGACGATTCCACTCTGCATTATTCAACTTCTTTCAATAGAAGACCATCCTAACAGGAAGTATATGACTCAAAAACCCAATTTCTCCACCTATCAACTCGACACAATCTTCCAAACACCTATCCCCTACTCTTCGACAACACTCAGCTGTCACCTTCTTAAACACTAAATATCCTCGGTCTATCCTTAACTCAAAATCTTAACTGGAAACTTCACATCTCCTCTTTCACTAAATCAGCTTCCTCGAGGTTGGGTGTTCTGTACCGTCCCCGCCAGTCTTCTCCCCCGCACAATTGCTATCCATATACAGGAGCCTTGTCCGCCCGCGTACGGAGTATGCATTTCACGTGTGGAGGGGCTCCACTCACACAGCTCTATCGGATAGAGTGGAGTCTAAGGCTCTTCGTCTCATCAGCTCTCTTCCTTTTACTGATAGTCTTCTACCTCTTAAAATTCCGTGGCGATGTTGCCTCTCTTTCTATCTTCTATCGATATTTTCATGCTAACTGCTCTTCTGAACTTACTAACTGCATGCTTTCCCCCCTCCCGCCGCCTCGCCTCACACGACTTTCTAATGAAGCTCATCCCCATACTGTCCAAACCCCTTACGCAAGAGGTAACCAGTATCTTCACTCTTTCATCCCTCACGCTGGTAAACTCTGGAACAATCTTCCTTCATCTGTATTTCCTCCAGCCTACGACTTCAACTCTTTCAAGGGGTGGGTATCAGGACATCTCTCCTCCCGAAATTAACCTCTCTTTTTGGCCACTCCAATGTATTCTATTCGGGAGCAATAAGTAGCGGGCTTTTTTTCTCATTATCGTTTTTTTTTTTCACGCCCTTGAACTGTCTCCTTTTCTGTAAAAAAAAAAAAATTATAGTAGTAGCTGTTGTTTTTGTTGTAGTTATTGTTGTTGTTGTTGTTATGGTGGTGGTGGCTATCTAAGAAATAAATATCAGCAGTAGGGTAAGAGTCAGAACAATGATAAGAATAAGAATGAGTCTTATAGTAATATTGTTCGTTGTGAATAGGACCGGTACCTACAGTAAATGTGTCCTTTCTGCGCCTCCCACAGTCGTCATGGCGGTCCAAGCGAAGCAGCATGTCGGGCTACTTCCTGGCGTCCCGCAACATGCACTGGATCCCTGTAAGTGTGTGTGTGTGTGTGTGTGTGTGTGTGTGTGTGTGTGTGTGTGTGTGTGTGTCCACGTGCCCCATTTCCTCACGCCCTCCTCCCCGGCAGGTGGGCGCTTCGCTCTTCGCCAGCAACATCGGGTCGGGTCACTTTATCGGACTGGCGGGCTCCGGGGCAGCAACTGGGATTGGCATTGCTTCCTTTGAGCTGAATGTGAGTCTTCATGTGTGTGTGTGTGTGTGTGTGTGTGTGTGTGTGTGTGTGTGTGTGTGTGTGTGTGTGTGTGTGTGTGTGTGTGTGTGTGTGTGTGTGTGTGTGTGTGAGTGTGTGTGTGTGTGTGTGTGTGTGTGTGTGTGAGTGTGTGTCACTGACGACTGATAAAATAATTATTTTAATGAACGTTTCTCTACAGTCCACACCTACCACAAACGAAGATCAACCACTTATGTTATTTTTTGTAATAAATCCTCTTATAGATTAACTAATTATCTTAATTCAATCTTGGATACGCAAGCTCCCAAAAGAATTGATGGAAACATGTATGTCAAAGCATGGCTTCCAAAATTAACTCACTCAGATTTTGCTATGTATCACTAAAGATATTCTGCTTCAGGCTATATTCGTCCTGATGATGCTGGGTTGGCTGTTCGTGCCCGTGTACATGAGTTCGGGCGTTTCCACCATGCCGGAGTATCTCAGGGAGAGGTTTTGAGGGCAGCGTATCAGGGTCTACCTCTCCTGCCTTGCTCTTCTCCTTTCCATCTTCACCAAGATATCGGTAAATTTCTTCCTCTTTCCGGATTTTTTGTTTCATAAAACATTGTGAGTGCCCAGACAAACAGTCGATTATCTAATCATTCATTTTGTTCTTCACAGGCCGATCTTTACGCTGGAGCCCTGTTTATACAGCAGGCGCTTCAAAAGAATTCCGAGGAATGGCTTTACATTAGTATCCTCATACTGCTGGCCATTGCTGCTGTGTTCACGATAACTGGAGGCCTTACGGCTGTCATCTGGACTGACTTTGTACAAACTATTCTCATGATTGCCGGTGCTCTCACCCTCATGGGCTTAAGTGAGTACACTGATAATATGCATCTTCCTTATTAGATCAATTTTGTGGCATGAACACTTAATTAAATATATAACTCGTCTCATTCGTAGCTTTTGAAAAAGTGGGTGGTTACAACGAGATGGTTGACAAGTTTTTTTATGCCATCCCCAATGAAACAAGATACGCCAACGACAATGTAACGAATTGTGGAGAGCCGCCCTCCGACTCTATGAACTTCTTCAGGTCAATCAAGCCCGGGGAGTCTGATTTGCCCTGGACTGGCATGATCTTTGGTGCCACAGTTTCTGGCATTTGGTACTGGTGCACCGACCAGGTATATATTCCAGCATGAATAATCATCGTGTTACTGGTCAGTTTGTTAATAAATAAATGCATGTATTAACGGTATATTTTTTTCACGTAATATATATCATTGTCCTACAGGTTATCGTTCAGCGAACTCTCTCCAGTAAAAACATGACCCACGTCAAAGCAGGTTGTATTCTGGCGGGACTGCTCAAGTTCCTGCCGCTCTTCATGCTGGTGTTTCCTGGAATGGCGTCACGCGTTCTATTCCCGGACAAGGTTGCATGCGTTGATCCAGAGGAGTGTGAAAAATATTGCAACAATGAGGCTGGATGCACGAACATTGCTTACGTTGAGCTCGTCCTTCATGTTCTCCCAGACGGTACGATCTAAACTGACTACTAGATATAATTTTTACTAGAGATGTGCCGATATCGATGCTCAGTTCTCAGCCGATACCGATATTACAATACTAACAAATGGCCGATATTTTGCCGATACCGACACCAATATTTTTTTATCAAAATAAAATTCATAATCATCTGTTAATCAGTGTCATGAAATATATTTGTCCTGTTTCACATTATAAATAATACAGAAAAGTATCGGAGTATCGGCCATGCTTTCACCCTACCGATACCGATACCGATACTACAAATAAAGGCCGATACAGCCGATACCGATACTGATGCTGCCGGGATATCTCTAATTTTTACCTCTACCAACATGCATGTGTTCACATATTTTTATTCGTGGTCTCACCTCCTACAGGATTGACTGGGCTAATGTTGGCGGTGATGCTGGCTGCCCTCATGTCCTCCCTCACTTCCATCTTCAACTCGTCTTCTACCATTTTTTCTATCGACATATGGACGAGGATCCGCAAGCAGGCAACTGACGTGGAGCTACTGATCGTAGGTCGCGCCTTTGTGCTCATCATGGTGGTGATCTCCATCATCTGGATCCCCGTCATACAGTAAGCCCTCTACTATATATACTAATCACCTTTGTCGTTTCTCTTGCTCATCAAATCTCTTCGTTTACATCACGCCTAATACTCTTGCTTTCTCCAGGAGCACAGCCAGTGGCCAGCTGTTCATTTATATTCAAAGCATCTCGTCCTTCCTTTCACCACCAATTTGCGCAATCTACCTTCTTGCTATCTTCTGGCCACGCACTACAGAGCCGGTAAGTTCTATTGCTTCTTATTTCCCTCCATATGGTAAGCCTATTCATGATATAGGAGCCTTATTTATCCTCATTAGTGTACATACACCATGAGACTACAATAGGGAATGTCTGGTGTACTGCAGGGCGCCTTCTGGGGTCTCATCGTGGGTCTGGTCATCGGTCTCACCAGATTCATCATGGAGTTCGCTTTCGTTATTCCTCCCTGTGGAGGTGAGTCACAAGCTTGGAGTAACTGCAGAGTTCAGTGCCAATAACAAATGCAATTACAATTACTCTTTTAGATTTTCAATTACAATTTCCATTACAGTTACCTCAACAGGATAACCAGAAATTACACTTACCTTTACAATTATATTACTCCTCTAGATTTTCAGTTACAATTTCTATTACAATTACTTCGACATGATAACCAGAAATTACCTTTACCATTACAATTATATTACTCCTCTAGATTTTCAGTTACAATTTTAATTACAATTATTTTATCGTAATAATCACAAATCACAATTAGAAGTAGATAGTTTGTATTGAATTACTTCAATTAATTTAAATTCTACGAATGATTAAATTAATATTGGATGTTAAGTCTGTCAGGCAGCCAGCGCTAGTGGTTCATCACACACAGGTAGCATGACTCAGGAGTGCAAGTGATGGATGCGACTCAAACATGCTGGAGACATTCCAGCATTATGACTAAACAATGCTACGTCCCGTAGCGTATACAACACTTGATGTGTACTGACGCATTTTGTATTTAGCCAGTTATGGTATGAATTGGTGTCCTTGTGTAATGATGTAATATAAAGATATATACTGAGCAGCAGCCAATTGCAATTAGATTTGCAATTGCTTTCTAACTTTAAAGCCCAATCAAAACTACAATTACAAATATTATTATATGAAAACTCAAATAAAATTCAATTTACAATTACTTTATAATTTAGAGGCTCAGTTACAATTATATATAATTATTAATATTTTCATTTTACTCATATTCAACTCGCGACTCGCCGAGCCTGGTGAGTCGCGCAGTGCCACAGCCCCGTAAAGGGTCAGTAAGTATGTCTGGACTTAAGAAACCCTAAATCAACTCGGGGATATCAGGGGCAGTTATACAAGGTACGGGATATTCAGCCAGAAAATAAACGAGAAATTACGACTTTGGGCGCCGTCTTGATTCCTGTGTCCCTTTTTGGTTCACAGTCATTGGCCGCGAATTTTTCAGTAACTAAACGTCCAAAGAATGCCTAGACAAGATCAAAGAATATGTATTCTTTGGATTATGGCTCCCCGCTCTCGCCAGGCCACAAACAATGTCTAGAATGAGTCGACATGATATATTAGGTACTTAATGCATTATCTGTAGAAAGTACTTGCTACTTGTAGCAAGTAGTAAAGAGTAAGAAGTGACCGCACATGAATGTTGACAGCGGTGTGATTTCGCGACAGAGCCAGAATCAGCGGACAAGCGTCCCGAGTGGATCAAGGTGATCGTTGGCAACGTGCATTACCTCCACTTCGGATGCATTCTGCTACTGCTGACCATGGTGGTGACGGTGGCGGTGTCGCTACTCACCGAGCCAATTCCTGAGAAGTGTGTAAGTACAGCATAACCCATCCCGTCCCATCCACCCCTTTTTATATCACGGATGTACTCTCTGTTAAATGTGCATTAAGGCATACTATCCCCACCACTTCCCTCAACCCCACCCTCCTGCAGGACGAGTATCCGCCCTGCCCAAACCATCCCTTGCGTGGCAGTGTCATATACTCATCCCATCCCAGCTACCGTCCTTCGGCAAATGTTTACCTCCCCTCCATCCTATGCGCACTAATCACCATCAGTCATTACTACTCAACTGTACGTATGTATGTATGTATGCCTCGGAGTCCCCGGCTGGGGGAGGTCCATAAATGCCCCCAGATCTGATTACCCTTTGGTGCCGATAATAAGGTGTCCTGATAACTCTCCCAACTTTCTCTATATCAACTCCTGCAACATTAGCGGTCTTTGCTCTAACTTCCATTCTGTGGAACACCATCTCTCCTCCTCTAAACTTCACCTTCTCTTCCTCACCGAAACCTAGGTCTCGGGGGTTACCGATAGCAACCTCTACTCGGTTCCCTCCTACTATCTCTATCATAATTTTCATTCCAAAGTTATATGTTGCGTCTACGTAGCCTACGCAACGACATCACTTGCTCTCGTGCCCACGATCTTGATTCTTCAGGATTTTCCACCATCTGGCTGAGACTTCATTGTCACTCTATTACTGAGTACATTTGTGCTGTTTATCTCTCACCTAATGCTACCAACTATGTAAAATTCTTTGACTACTTGAACTCTGAAGTGAAGCACATCTTGACTCGCTCTCCATTCGCTGAAATCTCCATCCTAAGAGATTTCAATGTTCACCACCAGCTTTGGTTTTCATGCTCTTTCACTGACCAGCCTGGTGTACAAGCCTACATTCTGTCCTATCGCTCCTGCACACCCTCTAGACCCCCCGAAGAGGCGGTACTTCTGGCATTTTACTTCAGCTCGGTGGGACGACCTGAGGATGTACTTTTCCGATTTCCCGTGGAATGATCACTGCTTCCAGGAAAGTGACCCCTCAGTGCGCGCCCAGCGGATCACTGAGGTGATTGTCTGTGGAATGGAGGCACACATTCCACATACTTTCTCTACTCCTCATGCTAAAAAGCCTTGGTATAATCACGATTGTTCTCGTGCTATCAAAAATAGAGAGGCAGCTCACAAAAGGTACCAGAGCCTTCGCACTTCTGCTAACTATGATCTTTACATTTCCGCCCTGAATCGTGCCAAATCTATTTTTCGACTTCCTAAAAACTCTTTCATAAACAGAAAGTGCCGCAGAAGGCTTATGGGCCTGATAGAGTGCCTCCTATTGTCCTTAAAAACTGTGCTTCCGTGCTGACACCCTGCCTGGTCAAACTCTTTCGCCTCTGCCTTTCAACATCTACCTTTCCATCCTGCTGGAAGTACGCTTACATACAGCCTGTGCCTAAGAAGGGTGACCGTTCTAAATAATCACTTCCAATCCCTCAAACTACCGTTCTATAGCTTTACTTTCCTGTCTTTCTAAAGCTTTTGAATAATTTCTTAATCGGAAGATTCATAAGCATCTATCTACTTCTGACCTTCTAACTGATCGCCAGTATGAGTTCCGCAAGGGACGTTCTACTGGTGATCTTCTTGCTTTTTTAACGTCTCATCAACTTCTCTCTTCGTACTGAGAGTCTCGTACCTCAAAAATTCCGCCGCCATGTTGCCCCTCTTTCTATCTTCTATCGATATTTTCACGCTGACTGCTCTTCGGAACTTGCTAACTGCATCCCCCCATCCCGCGGCCCCGCTGCACACGACTTTCTTCGCAAGCTCATCCCTACTGTCCAAATCCCTTATGCAAGAGTTAACCAGTATCATCTCTCTTTCATTCCTCACGCTGGTAAAGTCTGGAACAAACTTCCTTCATCTGTATTTCCTTCTGCCTACGACTTGCACTCTTTCAAGAGGAGAGTATCAGGACACCTTTCCTCCCGAAATTGACCTCTCTTTTGGCCACTTCTCAGTGTTTTGCGGGCTTTATTTCTTTCTTTTCTTTTTTTTTCACTTGAGCTGTTTCCTATACTGTAAAAAGAAATTATTAAAAAAAGAATAAAGACCCTTTCCTATCACGCTGTCCCATCCATCCACTCTTCCGGCACGCGTATATATCTATGCCTTTTCACCCACCTTACCCACACACTCAACCCCCTCCAGTATGGGGGTATCCCCTCATAAAGATGGACTAAGAGGCGCACCTAACATCACCGTAGCCGATCCAGGATTCAGTATGTTTCCTAACTAGTAGAAGGTAATGTTATAATTGTATTTCATAAAAAAATCCTTATAACCAAAAACTAACTAAAATTATGGGTATTCTTTTTCTTGAACAGAACATTGAATAAACAACAGAACAATAATATGAAAATACGTATAGCCACCACTGCCAGGTCATCGTACTCAGAGCACAGTATTTACCTGTTTCTGACGCCTAACTATTGGCAAGAAACATCAGCATCTAACTCTTTTAACGATAACTATAAATTAGTTTCGTTATTGGTGCCCAGAAGACAGTTTGGGGGTAGGAAGTCGGGAAATATAATCGGCTGAGTACGACAATCTGGCAATGTTGACTGGCTGTAGCTACGAGGCCCGAGCCAGCCTACACGCCATTTTGGGGGTATCAGATACCATAAATAGCATATTTTTACTGCGCATGAGCTTTCATATTGATCTATTTGTGTATATTTCATGGTGGTAAAACTTACATAGATACTTGTTTCATTTTTACTAGTGACACGAATATGTGACTTTTTCACAAAAGAATTTCACCCAAACAAGTGAATCAGACACCACAGAAATATTACCAGTGTGTGTATGAATGAATACAATGATAAGCACATATTCTGATTTAACTCTATTATGTCTCGTGGATCATTAATAAATAAAAACAAAATATCTGTAGAAATGCAAAGGTTGGTGCCATTTGATTTTATATAGTTTCACTTAGGCTCAAGGAAAAATAACCTACTTTGGACGTTGGGGTCTGTGTGGTCTGAATATATCTGTACATCTATGTAAATCTCTCTCTCTCTCTCTCTCTCTCTCTCTCTCTCTCTCTCTCTCTCTCTCTCTCTCTCTGATAGAACTTTTTTTTGACAGCAAAGGAAACCGTTCAAGGGCTTAAAAAAAATAATGAAAAAAAAGCCCGCTACTCACTGCTCCAAAAAAAATTAGAGAGGAGTGGCCGAAAGAGAAATAAATTTCGGGAGGAGAGGTGTCCTGATACCCTAGACTGTCTCGGAGTGGACGCATGTCACTTCAGGGCTCAGTTCATGGCCCAGTGCAGTTCATAATTTACATCAACAACGTTGAAGTTGAACTCAATAATTTCATTACTAAAGAGGTATGCTGACGACACGAATATTAGCAACTCGGTCCTCTTACAGCAAGACATGCAAAGCCTCCAAGATGATTTGTATAAAATTTCGGCTTTGTCTGGTAGATGGGAGATGTTCTTGAAAATTGACAAGTGCCAGGTTCTGCAAGATGGAGTAATAAATAGGAGGTTCGAATCGTTCGATTATGAAATAAAAGATGTGAAACTCAAGAGCATACACTGTGTTATGGACGTGGGTGCCTAAGTCGTGTCAAACTCCAGTTGTTCACAGCAGTGCACTGATGCGAACTGAATGTTGTGTTTTTAATAGAAAATTTTCATTCAAGAATAAAAATGTAATACTGCCACTATACAATATTCGTATTAGAGTGTCAGACCCCACTTGGAATATGCGGTAGTACTTTTGGTCTCCCCACAAATGAGAGGGGAGGGGTCGCGGTGGTAGACTGTGGGCGGACCTCAAGGGAAAAGCTGAAGAGATGATAAATAAGCCTCTTGCCCAATCCATTGCGTTTAGGTCGCCTTGAACATGACTACCAGCCCTTTCCAAACCACTCCCGTCCACCCGTCTACTGTCCACTAAGTAACAATCTTCATTACAAAAAATAGGTACCGATCCGTATACCTCGTCAAAACAAATGTGTACAAAATATCTTTCTTTCCCTGCAACGAGAACATTTAACACGCTCCTTCCCCTCACGCAGCTGTACCGCCTCACCTTCTGGAGTCGCAACAGCAAGGAGGTTCGTGTGTCCGTGAGGGAATGGAGGAATGAGATGGCTCCTGACGACCAGGTCAAGATTCTACCCAAGAAAGAGGACGGCGACGCTTCCAGCGTATCTACCAGTGGCTCAAAGGGTACGGCTTTTATACTGCTCGTGACTCGAGTAAGGCACCTTTACAGCATTGTTGACTCTTTAACCCCCCTCGGTATCATTTTCGGCAGAAGTAAGGCCTTCATCCGGCCACTCGACATGGAGAGGGATAAGCAAAACGTACCTCTCATTTGTTTCTTGAAAAATAATTTTCTTTAAAAAAACAATTCTACAAGAAAATGTAGCAGAGAAAAAGTATTACTTACCATTCTTTATTTCTTGCAAAACACAACTATTTTGCTGCAAACCGGGCAGTCCAAATTTATTCTCGCCATCTTGTTATTTGATGGAAAGGTGAGAGAAATCAAACTTCCAGTAATATGTGACAATTCTAGTGCACTGAACAAATATCAGCCAAATCAGCTTCGATATTTGGCCAAAATATAATCTAGAATTAATTTTGGTAATAGGACACCCAGAGAGAGTCCTGTATACGAGACTGAGTGGAGTTCACAGTGGCCAAGCCTCAAAATGCATTTATACATATAGTTTGTGTTTACAAGGCCAAGTCCCTACCATAGATAGGATGGGATCACAAAGATACAGACACTGCACATGTATTTGTAAAGTGTGGCCGCAGGCACAAACTATAACTACAGTGAAACAGTCTTTCTCTATATGTGTGACCGCATCCCATATAATGTGAACGGGGCTTGACCTTGTAAGCACAAACTAATCTCGAGTACAGGAATGTTTCGCGTTGCCAAATCCCAACATTCATTAAAGATATATTTTCACGATAAGGTGAAGCTAACACATGCAGTAGAAACATGTACGTAGTTTAATCCCTTGAATGGTCATATATTCCTGGAAGACTGATTGTATCATCTTTGTATCATATTTATAAAGTTTGCCAAGTTTGCAAAATAATAGCTTTGCTATGCAAATAATAGAGAAAGATAAACAATGTTTTCTTCCTTGTTTTATTTTCATACGAAATAGTTTGGGTTATTTGGATGATATATTATAGTACTCTCCTCAAATAACGTTTTAAGAAACAAATGAGAGCTATTGCCTTTCCATCGCCTTCACGCCGAGGGACCACAAACAGTGCTGCCATCTATCATAATTCACCACGGAACCCCAATTGTAAACACCTATTTATAAATTATACAGTCTCCGCCATGTTAAGGAGTCCACTGTGCCCCCTTCTTCGTCTTAACTCACTATATATTGTTACCGCTATGGAGAAAGGCCTCTGTACTAATTACTCCAGAGAAAGTTTCCTCTATACCTTTTGTACTCTATTCCCATCTTTACTGTCAGCACGGGTAAGGTATGACAGTGACTAGGCCCATCATTACTGCCAGTGAGAGTAAGGTACGATAGTGGCTAAGTCCTTCTTTACTATCAGTAGGAGTAAGGTTCAACAGTGGCAAGGTCCCTCTTTACATCAGTGAGAGTAAGGTACGACAATGGCAAGGTCCCTCTTTACATCAGTGAAAGTAAGGTACGACAATGGCAAGGTCCTTCTTTACTATCAGAAAAAGTTAGATACGACAGCGGCAAGGTCCTTCTTTACTATCAGAAAAAGTTGGATACGACAGTGGCAAGGTCCTTCTTTATTATCAATGAGAGTAAGGTACGGGAGTGGCAAAGCCCCTCTTTACTATCAGTGAGAGTAAGGTACAGCAGTGACAAGGTCCCTCTTTACTACCAATGAGAGTATGGTACGACGGTAACAAGGTATAATTATTATCTTTACTATCAGAGATAATAAGGTCCGCGACAGTGGCAATGTATATATTTTAAACCAGCGAAAGTAAGGTACGGCAGTGGCAAGGCATATCCTTACTATCAGTGAAAAGGGTACGGCATGGCAGTGAAAAGACCCCTGTTTACTGTTAGAGTAAGGTACGGCAGTGGCAAGGCCCTTCTATACTCTCACCATAAGCAATATACGGCAATAACATAGCATACCTTTACTATCAGTGGGAATAAGGTACGGCTGATCAACCTTATAGGTTTTCAATATGGTAAAATAATCCCCATTTGGCAACGCCATTTGCTTGTGGCGACTCAAATTTGATAGTCGGTTAGTAACGAACACCCAGTGCTTCAAGTAGTAGCCCGTGCTACCCTCCCTTGCTGTCGCTGATATTGCTTTATTGTTTCTTCCTTCTAATTCAGCAGTTCTTAACCTGGGGGTCGTGATCGCCTGGGAACGAAGTAAGTTGTTTTGAGGAATATGGGATTTTATTCGTATGGTGTAAGGTTTTCTGCATGTTATACCGTATCTACAACTTCTGTAATAAATTGTAAGTGGAAAGAGTTTTACAATCTGTAATAACTTGCTAATAAGCTAATGAAGTAGTCAAGAGAAATACATTATAATTTTACTGTGTACTCTAGCTAATAATTTTACTGTGTACACTAGCTTATAATTTTGCACTTTGTTAAACCAGGCTATTATTTTGCATTTAGGAATACTATTCTATTTTTTGTATTCATGAACACTAGGCTATTATTTAGCAGTTAGCAATACTATTCTATTATTTTGCATTTATGACAACTAGGGTATTATTTTGCATTTAGGAATACCATTCTATTATTTTCCATTCATGAACACTAAGCTATTATTTAGCAGTTATTTTGTAGGCGGGCAGGGTACCGGCGTGTGGCAGGACAGTGTTGAGTGCGAATGAGCGTTCGTTCGCCACACCAAGACGCCAACGGTTTTTCACACCCTCCCGCTCCCTCGCTGCCCTCTCGCTTCCCGAAGCAGCTTCGCTGCCATACGCACGATGAACAGTCGCTCGCATATACGCGCTCATGCACCGCGACCCCTTGCGTTTGACGAGGGTATTCGAGCACATACTGCGATGGTCTCTCGCTTAACCGTGCGAATAATCGTGCGATTTGGCCAATATCGCAGACTTCTGCGAACTTTTTGAACATTTCAAAATGTTCGCGCGACGGGCCAGCACCCGCAAGTCGTGCGAACTTCACCGCGCGACTATTGCGACTAATCGCAGGGACGTCGCTACGATGTCGAGCGTATATGCGACGGTTGGCGATTTTGAAAATTTCCGAAATGGCATATACTCTCGACATAGTAGCAACGTCCATTCGATTAGTCTCAATAGTCAAGCGGTAAATTTCGCACGACTTGCGGGTGACGGCCCGTCGAGAGAACATTTTGAAATGTTCAAAAATTTCGCAGAAAGTCTGCGATATTGGCCAACCGCACGATTATTCGCACGGTTAAGAGAGACTTTGCACATCGTGCGTATGTAACGACGCAAGGGGTCGGAAAGCGAGATGGCAGAAACCAGCAGGAGTGTGAAAAAGCGTTGGCGAGCGACCACTCGCTCGCACTCACACTGTCCTGCCACACGCCGCTACCCTGCCCGCTTGCACAATAATAGCCTAATATTCATGAATTTATAATAATAGCATATTATTCCTAACTGCTAAATAATAGCTTAGTGTTCATGAATGGAAATTAATTGAATAGTATTCCTAAATGCAAAAGAATACCCTAGTGTTCATAAATGCAAAATAATAGAATAGTATTCCTAACTGCTAAATAATAGCCTAGTATTCATGAATACAAAAAATAGAATAGTATTCCTAAATGCAAAATAATATAGCCTGGCTTAACAAAATGCAAAATTATAAGCTAGTGTACACAGTAAAATTATTAGCTAGAGTACACAGTAAAATTATAATGTATTTCTCTTGACTACTTCATTAGCTTGAAAGCTAGTTATTACAGATTGTAAGGCCCGTACCAAGAGTAGTGAAGGTCGAGCCGCGTACCTTCTCTTCGACAATGTAGGCACGGCCTCAGACCGTGCCTTCAATCCTTACCACAAGTCGCTCGGGAAGGTAAATGCACATACGCACGCTGCAACCTTCTTTTCACCTACCAGATCTAATGCACGCACACACATACAAACACACAGTGCTATTCATGGAGGTATAATACCTCCATGGTGCTATTACAGCCATAATATTGTCCGTTTCATTCCGTCTGTCCACTCGTGAACGTTGATGTGGCACCTGCGCATTGTGAGTTTGTGATTGCGTGAAGATCATATGAATGTTTGTGTATACAAAAAATCCTCAAACCATCGTATATGAACCTCAAACAGAAGATTTGCATCGATAATATACCATACAAGAACACGAAGAAACAACTTGCATATCAAACAGTATAGTTTGATCATACTCGAACGATCTATAGCCTTTCAGATACTCATATTTCATCTCATTAAGGGATATAAAGTGACATACGACTCTGAAAGTGTCTATACATAAGAAATTTTGATGTTGCATGTATAAATAACATGGGTAGCCTAATATTCAAAATAGCCTACTATCGCATTCAAGTTATTATTTATTATTTCATGTTTTTTCCATTATTAGTCGTTATTTACATGCAGTAAATTATTAAGATACCCTTTGTTTACACTTGCAGAGCCAGATGTCTTAACTGAAATGATAGAGAATTTGAAAAACCATAGATCGTCGGAGAATGTGAGCCACGAAGGTTCCCGCCTGGCTGGTACCTCTGTGTTTTGAAGGCGCGTGCTGTTGTTGTAAACAAGACAAACATATTCGCTGCAACTATAATATACGACTTACCAATTAGGGAAAATATTTTCTCAGGTTGTTTTAACTGAACCGCAACTATTTGCCACGCCAAATTTGGAAAATAACCATATTTTTCCTCGAAGGTCTGAGGGAAGACACGGGGTAGACCAGGTAGACCGTGCCTTCCCTTCGTCTCTCCTGCAGACCTTCGTTCCAAAAATGCTAGTGACTTTAGGTACGCACCGTCCTTCCCTTCGATCTTCGTCGCTAAACCTTCACGACTCTTGGTACGGGCCTAAAACTCTTTCCACTTACAATTTATTACAGTAGTTGCAGATACGGTATAACATGCAGAAAACATTACACCATACGAATAAAATCCCATATTCCTCAAAACAACTTACTTCGTTCCAAGAAGATCACGACCACAAGGTTAAGAACTGCTAAATTACAATCAAGAAACAATAAAGCAATATCAGCGACAGCAAGGGAGGGTAGCACTGGGTGTTCGTTACTAACCGACTATCAAATTTGAGTCGACACAAGCAACTATCGTTGCCAGATGGGGATTATTTTACCATATTGAAAACCTATAAGGTTGATCAGCCGAAATAACTACCTTAGCGTTAGAGCGTCGGGATATGCAGAGTGCCAAGATTAATTTCTGGTTAGTGTGTGTGTGTGTGTGTGTATATATATATATATATATATATATATATATATATATATATATATATATATATATATATATATATATATATATATATATATATATATATATATATATATATATATATATATATATATATATATATATATATATATATATATATATATATATATATATATATATATATATATATATATATATATATATATATATATATATATATATATATATATATATATATATATATATATATATATATATATATATATATACTATACGGTATACGGTATACGATATTCGCTATTCGGTATACGCTATACGCTATACTCTATACGGACACGGTGGGTTACATAGGGCTGCACACGTACACTATACTTCCAGTCGGATGCCGTCAACATGGATTCTTCAGACGAAGAAGATGTGGCTCTTTTACTGATGGAGGCTGAGGAGAGACATGGGAAGAAAAGAAAAACATGGGTACGACAGCACTTCCAAATGAGACCTGAGTTGGGGGAGTTCCACACCACATTTCAGAACCTGATCGATCATCCTGATGAGATAATCTATGTATTTATTAACTTACCTTGGAAAAAATACAGCCTGCCACAACTAAGCACGATGGTTATCTGGCGGTATACGGTGCACGAAAATCGAACATGTTCGATTCTCGCTATACTATACTATACGCAGCTATACGGCATTTCGTATAGTGCCCTCCTATGTAGCGCGGTATATGGAATTCCCTTTGTTCGATTCCAGCTATACGCGTGCCCCCCGAAAACGTGCCCGTATACCCGTATAGTATAGCTCTATGTAAACGCAGCCTTATGGGTCGTACAGCGACGCGCCCTCGACGTTTTCTCGACCATGCGTGCGACGTCGAGCGTCGTCGAGCGGCTAGACGAGGGGCGGTCGCGCATAGTCGCCAGGCCCTGCGTTCAGCCAAGGCCTTCTAAAAGGGGCCTGGTTCAGCGCGAACCATCGCAACGGGTTTTATTTTCAAAATTGGGCTCCTCTGCGTACAGTCGCGCGCATTCACGCACGATTCACCTCGACGTCCCCTCGCCTGTCACCCTCGTGTGCGTATAGGCGAGCGACCCTCCCTCGCCATGTTGCTGTGAGTTGAAACAGAGGCAAACTCGCAGAGACAATGACGATGCTACCACGATTTCATGCATTTTCAAAATCGCCAACCGTCGCAGAGGAAAATCGCAGATGTGTGATCCCAGCAATAGGTACAGCATTGACAAAGCATATTTTTACTATCACAGTGAGTAAGGTATACGGCAGTAGTCAGGTTCATCTTTACTATAAGCGACAGTCAGGTACAGCAGTTACAAGGCCGATCTTTACAATCAGCCATAGCAAAGTACATCAGTGGCAAGGCCGATCTTTACTATTAGCGAGAGCAAGGTACATCAGTGGTAAGGCTGATCTTTACTATTAGCGAGAGCAAGGTACACACACTCAAAAAACTATCGTTACACATTCAGCACACATACACACATTCAGCACGATACAAACTGACACCAAGGGCGACGCCATTGAGAACAGGCTACTCATGTTGGTGTCACTGTGTGTGTTGGGTGTGGGTTCACTTGCCTTAACCAAGTGAGCGGGATTCGTAAATAAAGCAGTAGAATTTGAGCTGGCACAGTAATGCTTCATGAGACACACGGATGGAGTCTTAGTCGAAGTCAAATGATTTGTGTTCTATGAAGCTATAATATTGTAGTGTTTGAGGTGATGAAATCATGCTTTAACACCTCACACACAAGTGAAGAGTTAAAAAAAAAATTCCATTTAAGAGACAATACGATAAACACCTTGCGGTGATGACTCACTCAGGATTCGGTTATCAGAGTGATCGCCACATACGGCTCCTCTGAGCCTAGGAGGTTACGTAAAACTTAGCTAACCCTTATGATAGATTTATAGTGGATTATAAACTTGACCTATCACCCAAATGGTAAGATAACGTTGGCATTGGTTTCACTAGTAAAGCAAGCACTACTCGAGTCACGGTATTCTCTTGTCTAGAAACAATCATGGAATGCACCCAATAAGATTAATTCTCTAATAATTATCGGCGAGTCATTATACCAACATGTTAGACAAATTAACTACTGTATGCAAGCTATTTAATAAATTTATCTTCTCCAGAGACGGCTAATTTCGGCAATTCAAAACGCCCGCGCCAAATTCCTTATTCGTCAACTTAAAAATCGCGCAAAGTTCCTACTTTTTATTATGCAATGAGGCAGCACGAGAGAAGGGTAGCCCAGGAGTAGATTGAAACAACATGTAGAAGTCGATGCAACTCGATCTGTTTAAACTTTATCTTTCTTACCAGCAATGCTTTTAGCGTTGCAGTTTGTTGTGGGTATTTTCTCAGATGCCCACAACTTGTTCATGAAAGAAAAGACACGCTCAGTGGAAGCATTAGTTCCAGGATGGCACATTATGAACTGAACTATATTTGACATGCGTTGCTGGTTGTTTTTGTCTTTGACATGGGAGAATTCTTCTACCCCCCGTTGTTACGTATATCATATGAGTATTATTGTTTAATAATTTGTGAATATAAAGCTTAAACAAGTGGCACTCAAATCACTCCGTTAATATTATGGTGATATCTGGTATCTCAGTGTCTCCCTTCCTCTTTATCCCTACCTTACGGGGGTCCTACCCTGCTCCCCCCAGTAGAGCTGAGGTGGTGGGGGTGATCGCACCCTTACCAACCCTGCCGAGATTATCGGTTTGCTCAGAGTGAAATTCGTCGGACCCCACTGTAACGATAGTTTTTCGAGTGTGTGTACATCAGTGGCAAGGCCGATCTTCACTATTAGCGAGAGCAAGGTACATCAGTGGCAAGGCCGATCTTTACTAATAGCGAGAGCAAGGCCGATCTTTACTTTTAGCGAAAGCAAAGTACACCAGTTTCAAGGCTGATCTTTACTATTAGCAAGATTAAGGTATACCAGTGGCAATGCTGATCTTTACTATTAGCGAGAGCAAGGCCAATCTTTACTTTTAGCGAGATCAAGGTACACCAGTGGCAATACCGATCTTTACTAATAGCGAAAGCAAGGTACATTAGTGGCAAGGCCGATCATTACTATTAAAATTTGTGAGAGTAAAGTACGGCAGTGGCTTTACTACTCGTATACATGCACTTTATGTCACAGGAGCTCCTTGAGACTGACATGCAGCAAGTGTCTGGTGATGGGCCTGGGCCTGGAAAATTAGTGGAGAGTGAAGAACGGTCAGCTTCTCGTCATGATACTTATTGTTGGTATTCTCAGATCTGCCGGACTGGCGACGCGCCCTTAACTGGATGTGCGGCGTGAGTCCCCAGGCGGAGGGAGCCACAGAGGATCCCGACTTGGAACTGACGCCGGAGGAAAAAGCCAAAAGAGCTGCCGAATTTCTTGAAGAGAAGGCACCTTGGAAGAGGTATTCTGATCTTTACAAATCCATTGACTTTGGACATGAAAACTGAAAATTATACCATTTGTGTTTTCATATAAGATACAATTTTGACATACCCAACACCTTTTCTTTATGACGTTAGTATTTCTGGATGTCCAGGGATCATAATTACATCAGAATGTGTGTAAAGGCGCTGGATCCTTTCTCCTGCAGTGTTGTCAACGTCCTGTCTGTGAGCGTGATGGTGGGCGCCACCTTCATGTTCGGCTTCTACGGCTAGAGTAGCCTGCGTCTATAGGAACATTTGCGACTCACAAGACGATCATCATTCCGACACCACCGCTTCTACAACCAGTGTATGGAAATGAATATAACATAATAAATATAAAACATATGTAGCCAAACGATTTTCATCCAACATCCTTGCGGCCACTAAAGTATTTTAGCCCAGCTGCCCGTCGGCGAGAAGTCACTTCGTAACAAACACACTGGTAGAAATATCTAGCCACAAATAAAATAAAATAAATTCTTCACAGAGGAGGCCCCACCTAGTCTGATTTACAATAGGGTTATAGAATAAGAGGTCTTATTCTGGTTATGTGCCCAGCCTATGGAAAGTACCTAATGTGACACCGATTTTCAAAAAGGGGAAAAGGTCAGATACTTCTAACTATCGCCCAGTTAGATTAGCATCGGTTATAGGCAAGATGCTGGAGTTGATAATAGCCAGGAGCATTCGGGATCATCTAAAGCAGGGGTTCCCAACCTTTTTGTTCCTCTGTACCCCTTGGGCATTTTTATAGGTTCCCGTGTACCCCTAAAAATTAAGGATAAAAAACGATGAAATTGTAATATTTTTTATAATATATTTTTATAATATATTATTTTATAATAAAATCTGTATGTGTAGACTGATGAAATAATCTAAATAATAGTTTTGCTTTTAAAATGAGGAAATTGAGAAAAAAAACGACATTGTGCAATTTGAATGCAGATTACAACACCATGTATTGTACAGTAGTGGTTATTCTCTCGGACCCAATGTACCCCCTGTAAAGTGCAAATGTACCACTTGGGGTACATATACCCCAGGTTGGGAACCCCTGATCTAAAGAGACATTACTTAATTCACGACCCGCAGCATGCGTTCACGAAAGGTAGGTCATACCTCACCAATCTCTTGCCCTTCTATAATAAAGTAATTGAGGCGGTAGACAGAAATGAAAACGGGCCACTACAATATCACATAATTATTGCTTAAATGACACTCACATAAGCAGGTCTAGGTGTGAGAGGGATTTTGGGGTCTTAGTGAGCTCTTATCTCCGTCTAAAGGCACAATGCATTGAAGCCAGAAATCGAGCAAATAGGGTACTGGGATTCATTTCCAGGAGCGTAGCAACAGAAGCGCCGAAGTCATCCTCAAGCTATACTAGCATTATTTAGACCTCATCTTCATCTTGCCATATGAAGAAAGACTAAAACAATTAAACTCGCAATCTTTAGAAAGGCGAAGGGTGCCAGAGAACGTGATCGAAGTTTATAAATGGATGAAGGGCTTTAATAAGGGATATATTAACATGGTTCTGATGGTAAGACTCGGGCAGGACACGTAGTAAGCGGTTTAAACTGGATAAATTCCGATTCAGCAAGGATATAGGCAAAAATTGGTTCACCAGCAGAGTGACAGATGAGTGGAACAGGTTTGGCAGTCATGTTGAGAGTGCCAATACGATAGTCACATTTAAAAAAAAATAGATAAATTGATAGATAGTGATGTTAGGTGGGGTTAGATTCACGGTAGCTGCCTTGTACAGGCCTACCGGCCTCTTGCAGACTCCTTACGTTATTATGTTCTGATCTCTAACTTCCTCTACTATAATATAATCTTCTCTAACCTTTTGACCTAACATGACCTACGGATAACTGACGATTACATTTATTCATCTTTCAATGTAAATGCAGTTATTGCAGAAGCAACTGAGTAGACAAATTGACTGAAACATTAATTTTACTCGACACCAAGAAGGAAAAATAAATATAATAGACATGCATGTTATAGTTATCTTTACAAAGTATATTAATGGTTAGGGTAAAGATTCGTATTAGGTCCGTGCCAGTATCTCATTACCTACTTTATGAAACATCAGTATCTCTTCATATATCTTTTCTACAAACCTTCAACAGTCATGGAAACGCTTTGAAAATCCAATTCAAGGACTTTTTTTTACTCTTGAAAATAGGGGATAATGTTTACGAAAGCGCGTCACCTCCTCTGCTGGCCTCGGCGACTCTGCAGCCGGTGTTGCGAGAAATACCTCCTCGCTGTAATAAGTCACATATACATGAGGGGGTGGTCTGGTTAGAAGGGGGGGTCGAGGGGGGCGCAGCCCCCCGTTAGTAGGTCGTAAAGTTCGGTTGGAGTAGTTTAAATATGCTCCCCGACCCTAAGCCCTCTGCGAGCTATTTTGCGGCTGCGGCGGCTGCAGCGTCGCTAGAGGAGGTGACGCGCTTTCGTAAACATTATCCCCTATTTTCAAGAGTAAAAAAAAAGTCCTTGAATTGGATTTTCAAAGCGTTTCCATGACTGTTGAAGGTTTGTAGAAAAGATATAGGAGGAGGCGAGAAACCGACGCCGCCACGCGGTTTGAAAAACTGTCTGGGTCTAACAGAGAAAAAACAGTAAAGTCATGGTGGAGGAAAGTAGTGGAGGGAGGCAAAAGAAGAGTAGAGCAACCTGCAAGAGGTGTGAGTTCAATGGAGTGGTTAACGAAGAAAGTTTGTGCAGAAATTGTGAAGAAGAAGAGAGAGCCGGCAGGGAGACCTGCAAAAGATGCGCCAAGAAGGTGCGGCACAACAAGTGTGGGCTGCAGTGTGACAGCTGCCAGGTGTGGCACCACGTCAAGTGTGAGCAGGTGGAGGATGGGGTGTACGAGGCGCTGAAGAGGCAGCAGGGCACCCTGTGGTTCTGCACACCCTGCAACCCCAAGGTAAGGCAGACCATTAGGGAGGCTGACCAGATCATGAAAGAAAACAAGGAGATGAAGAAAGAGCTGCATGGCCTGAAGGAGAAGAATGATCTGATGGTTAAGAAGATGGAAGAGATAGAAGAGAAGTGGAAGGAGAGGGAGAACAAGATGGAGGAGGAGAAGGGAGATCTTAAGGCAGAGCTGAGCAAGTGGAAGAAGATGAATGATAAATTGAGAGAATTTTGAGTTTTGAAGAGAAAATGAGGGTGAAAGAGGAGATGGTGAGGAGAGTGACTGAGAGAGTGTTTGAGAACCTGGAAGAGAGGGAGGAAAGAGAGAAAAGAAAGAAGAATGTGATCATGTTTAATGTAAGGGAAAGCAGTAAGGATGATGCAAGAGAAAGGGAGATGGAGGACAAAGAGCTGTGTATGTGTTCAAGGACAAGCTTGGAGTGGAAGGAGCTCAGGTAGAAAAGGTGTACAGGCTGGGAGTGAGAGGGAGAGGGAGAGAGCGGCCACTAGTTGCATGTCTGAGTGACGTGTATGCAAAGTGGGGAGTGATTAAGAGAGGCAAAGAGCTGAGTTATGTACGAGAGGAAGATATTAAAAACATCAGGATTGGTGTAGATAAAACAAAGAAAGAGAGAGAGGAAGATGCAGTGCTAAGGGAAGAGCTACAAGAGAAAAGAAGGGAGGGAGGCAAATGGACAATAAAGAAAGGCAGGGTTGTGAGGGTGGCAGAGCATCAAGGTAGGGAATGAGATGGGGAAAGAGGGGAAAGAAAAGGGGAGGGGGAAGTATTTGCAACAGTGAAAGTTTTGAATGTGCAGGGGTTAACTAAAACTAAGGGGAAGGAAGTGGAGGAATTAGTTAAGGGCAATAGTATAGTTTGTTTAACGGAAACCCAGAAAAAATGTAGGGAGGTTAATTTTGGCGATAATTTTGAAGTCTTAGACAATATGAGAGAGGAAAAGGACAGAAGGGGAGGAGGACTAATGATTATTTACAGAAAGAAAAGGAACAACTTTATGTAAAATAGAAACAAAATGTAAGGATGTATTACACACAATAGGAAAAATAGGAAAATGGGAGGTTAGATTAGTGTTAGTATACTTTAGTGTTAGTGATGTAGAGAGAAACAAGGAAATAACACAAGAAATAGAAAAAATAATAGAGGAAAACCCAGAGCCTTTGATGATAATGGGTGACTTCAATGGACATGTGGGGTTCAAGGGAACACAAAAAGTAAACAGGAATGGGGAAGTGATTATACAATGGATGGAAAAATATGGATTGATTATGTTAAATGATGACGAGTGGTGTGAGGGAGAAGTGACATGGAGCCGAGATGGACAACAGAGTGTAATAGATTATGTATTAGTGACAGACAAGGTGTACAATAGGTTCCATAAAATGAGGATAGATGAAAAAAAGGAAGAATATGACCTTTCAGACCATAATCTGATAGAGGTGGAATTAAGGATAAAAGAAGAAAAGAGGGAGTTCAAGAAAAATGATTGGATTGAGAGGGAGTACTATAAAACAGATAAACCATCACTAGAAAACTTTAGGAAAAAGCTAGAAGAAAGTGTGACGAGGAATAAGGTGGACAGTATAGGAGAACTGGAGAAAAAAATGAGAGAAACAGCAGATGCAGTGCTAAAAAGTGTATATAGAAGAAGAGAGAAAAAGCTAGGGGACGGCGAGGAACCAGCATGGATAAACGAGGAAATAAGGAAAGAAATAAAAGAAAGGAAGAGGTTAAACAGAAATAGGAGAAATGCAAAATGCAAAGAAGAGGAAGAAAGGTGGCAAAAATTATATGTAGAACAAAGAACAAAGGTACAATTAAAGATAAGGAAGGAAATGTACAAACAAGAGGAGAAGATAACAAAGGAAATTAAGGATAAGAAAAATGGAGAGAAAAAGATGTGGGAGTATATAAGAATACTTAAAGGGGAAAAGGTTAAGGATAAAGACACTTTAAGGATATAGGAGGACGGAGTGGAGCTGGAGAGAGGAAAGGTGGGGGAGGAAGTAAAAGTTTTTGGAGTGGAGTGTACAGAAAACATGGAAATGATATAAAGGAAGTTTGGAACACAGAGAAGAGAGAGGAGTATGTAAGGGAGTATGAACAGGTAAAAAAGGACATAGAGGAAAACCAGGCTGTAAGGTTGGAGGATATTAATGAGCTGAGGGCAGTGGGGTGGCAGCACACTGAAAAATGTGGACTAGAAGTGAGAGAACACATGGAGATGACAAGAAGGGTGAAGGGGGATTCATCTATCTGGAAGAAGAAAGCATAAGGGAAGATAGAGTAATTAAATGTATCAATAGAATGAAGAATAAAAAAGCAGTTGGAACAGACAAAATAAAGCCAGAAATGTACAAAGAATTTGCCAAAAGTAAAATATTACGGAAGGTGTTGGTTGAAGACCTTGGGGCAGTATTAGAGACAGGGAGGATACCAGAGGGATGGAGGGACTCTAGGACAGTCATGATACCAAAGAAGTGTAGACCAAAGGTTAAAGAACTAAGGCCAATAGCTCTGACAAATGTAGGGTACAAGCTAACGATGGCTGTGATTAGAACTAGCTTGGAAGACCACATTAGGATAAATGGTATAGGTAAGGATACACAGGCAGGATTCACAGAGGGAAGCCGGATAGAAAACAACCTATTTATTCTAAGATATTGTGTAGAAGGAGCATATAAGATGAGGAAACCATTGATAGTAATCTCGATAGATTTTGCAAAGGCCTATGATAGTGTAAGAAGAGATAAGTTAATAGAAGTTTTAAAGGATAGCAAGGTAAACCCAGATATAATTAACTTCAAAGCAGGAGTTTATGAAGGAGATAGAACTAAGATAGAGATAGATAAAGAAGAGGAGGAGATAGAAATAGAAGTGACCAGTGGGATTAGACAGGGATGTACTGCCTCAACTACACTGTTTAAGATGATTACTTTTAAAATAATTCAGGAGCTAGAGGAGCTAGAATGTGGGTACAAAGATGAGGCATTCAGGATTACCTCACTCTTCTTTGCAGATGATGGCATGCTTTTGGCAAATAGTGTAGGGGAAGCAGTACAGGTGATAGAGAAGATGGAGACTATAGCTAAAGAATATGGACTAGAAGTAAATAAGCAGAAAAGCAATATTATCATTTTTAATATGGAAAACAAACCAGAAAATATAGGGGGCATTAGTGTTGGGGATAGAATTAAATATTTAGGAATAATAGTCAATGACAAGAGGAACTGTTTTCAAATGCAAAAGGAAGAAATGTTCAGGAAAGCGAGAAGGCTAACAAATATGACATACAATGTAATTGAAAAGAGCTGTTCAAGAATGTTAATAGGAAAGACTTACTGGAAAAATGTTGCACTGCCATCCATCCTGTATGGGGTAAATATAATAAACATCACAAAGACAGACATAAAAAAGTTGCAGAGGATAGAGAATGGGGTGTACAGGAAGATTTTGAGGGCACCAATGTATGCACAGGAAGCAGCACTCAGGGGGGAGATAGGAAGCTCCAGTGTTAAAAACAGGATAAGGGAGGGACAGTGGAAATACTTAAGGTATGTTCTTGTGGAAGGAAACGATTTGGTGAGAAGGGTGGGAGAGGAGATGATAGAGAAGAGACAAAGTAGGTGGGTGAAAGATTTGTTGAATGAACTGAGAGCAACAGAGGGACTGAGTGTGAGTGTGAGGAATGAGACAAAGGAGAGTATAAAGCAGAGAATGAGAGAGGTGGATACAAGAGAGTGGAAGAGGCAAATGAATGAGAAAGCAAGCCTTAAGATATATAGAAAATGGAGACAGGAGTTGGGAGGACAAGAGGAGGTATACACCAACAACCAAGCCTCAGAAGTGCTATTCAGATGCAGGACAAACAACATGCAACTAAAAGAAAGAAACAGACACCGGCAAGAGGAAACCAAGTGTGACATGTGTGAAGCTGAACACGAAGACCTGCGACACTTCCTACTCTGGTGCCCGGCCTATGCGGAGGAAAGAATAAAGTGCGTGAGGCTGCAACAGCCTTACGAGGAAGAAGAGGACGACACCATTGGAAAAATTTTATTTGAAAATGAACACACCGAACAAACGAAAACAACAGTACACAAGTTTTGGACAATAAGAGAAAAAAGAATGAAAGAAAAAGGAAAACAATAGACCCAGACAGTAGACACATCAGGGAGTGCCGTTACAAAGGCAAAACTCCCGACCGACTACTACTACTACTATATGAAGAGATACTGATGTTTCATAAAGTAGATCATGAGATACTAGCACGGACCTAATACGAATCTTTACCAAAAAAGAATAACAATAACGCAAAAAGAAACATCAAAACCTAAGATAAACACGAGAGATTTACATAGATTTACATAGAAAATCAGACCACACAGACCCCATGGTCCAGACTTGGTGGTCTGTCCTTAAACCTAAGTGATTTTACATTAATCAGAAGACTCCAAAACCTTGCATTTCTACTCTAGTTGATATTAAGTTTAAGGAAGTGACGGTCGAGCTTATTTTTGAAGGAGTCAATCGTGTTACACTGGACCACTGATGGTGGAAGCTTATTCCATTCTCGCACTATAACGTTGGTGAAGAAAAATTTGGTGGTCTGAATTTACTTGTCTACATCTGAGTTTTACGCCATTGTTCCTCGTGCGCAAAGTGTCATCGATCATAAACAATGTTGATCTGTCTACATTCGTGAGACCATTAAGTATTTTAAAACATTCGATCAGTTTTCCTCGGAGGCGACGTTTCTCAAGAGAGAACATGTTAAGGGTAGAAAGCCTTTCTTCGTAGGATTTGTTGCGCAAGGAAGGGATCATTTTCGTTGCCCGACGCTGAACACCTAATTTAGCAATATTCTTTGCATGGTGGGGAGACCAAAACTGTACCGCATATTCCAAGTGGGGTCTGACTAAACTGTTGTAGAGCGGGAGTATTACATCTTTATTCTTGAATACAAAGTTTCTTTTAATGAAGCCCAACATTCTGTTCGCTTTATTTGCTGCATCGATGCATTGCTGTGAGAATTTGAGGTTTGACGCGATTTTGACCCCATTCACTTGCTTAAAACCCTAGCCCTATAAGCACATCAAACAGAAACCTCAGAGTATAAGATAAAAACAAGGACACCGTCACCCTCCCACCGCCATCACCACCACCACCACTTGTTCAAACTCCTCATCTTCCCTTTCAACGCGACCACTAACCTCCCAAAGACGAATACTCGACCCTGGCTATCCTCCAAGTCTATGTTACGTCAATACTTACCGAAAGAAGCCGCGGGAAGGTTAGAATTCACGGTAAACACATGACCGTCACGCCACTCTCCTCACCCCGCTAACACATGCTTCGGACTGACTGTGACTGGCTGCTTCTCGGATCAGCTGACTGGCCGATGGAGAAGCCTTCTCCATCGGCCAGTCAGCTGATCCAGATTGTCGTACTCAGAACACTGTATTCATCGGTTTTCAGACACAACGCTGTCATCTATACATAAATAACGAGATCCAATTAAAGGTACTGTTACAACCGTTAATTATTGATGGTTTTCTTGCAATAGGTATAGGTCAGAGGCAGGGAAATACGATGTGCCGAGTATGATAATTTGATAACGCTGCCCAGATTGTCGTACTAAGAACATTGCATATATCAGTTTCTGCCTAATAAAAGCCCCCATACACACATGACGGTATTCAGCCAAACTCTTCACCTCCTCAAGAATATATCAACGTTAATAAAGATGACTCGACTGTCATATTTAGGAATACATATGAAGTTTGCGATTCTTCCTGTGTCTATGACGCCGATTCTATTTTAGCCCTATTTTCAGCTTTTGCGCCTTTACAAACACTGAAACGTGAGAAGAAAATTATTCTATTCGTAAAATATACACATAAATGTCCTTGCGTAGACTAGAGAAGCCTAGTTTATGAAAATACATATAAAAATTGTTTTCAGTGGACAGTGGTCATGAGTAAGCTAATTCTGCCTATGAAGCGCCGATGCTATTTTACCAGATTCTACATCTACACCTACCAAAACACTTAAGTTAAAGAAAGTTACATATGAATTACCCTGCTTAGATGTAGCATAAATGAATGAGAACGTACATACATGCAAATAATGCTCTGTGAGAATTAATTAAACAAATTCGAGCAGCCCCTGCCTGCACATACGATACCTAAGTAAAGAGAGCCTGTAGGTGTTATGTTATCTGCAAGTTCGTTGTGGTCATTTATTCCTGAAGATAACGGCCATTAGTGTCTCCATTCACCCGTATTATTCGATTCTAGCTGTACAGCGCAAAAAGGGAACGAGAATGAGACTTGTGATGAAGTCTCGTACGTAGGTGAGGGATTCACGTATAGCCTACTGATCTTGTCCTCGCCTTCTGTGCTCTTCCGTCCTCTATTTTTTTTTGTTTAATTATCATGTAAACTGTCTACGTTACAGCTTACCTACCGATACAGTATCCTACAGTAACTGTCTTCCATATATTTATCGGTCTTTTCATACGTTGTCCGTGTTGTATCAGGCTATGCAACGCTGATGAGTGCTTTGTTGATGTATTAGTATTGGCTGTATAATAGCGGGGTCGGGGGCTACTGCAACGGAGATGATCACCGAGGCCACGTGCAGCTATAGCGTATTCCCACAACTTTACTATAATGGCATCAAGGAGACTAGTGTTAAAATGGGTACGATGGCGTGGTTAGCGCTAGAATGGGTAATACCATTCATTCATTCAAGACTTACCCCCATAATAGGGGAGCCATAAGATATTTACATAGCTCTTGATCCAAGTCTCCAGCCGGTTTGGCAGCACGACTCACTTGAATATATTCAGAGTTGCCAGCCAGCGGGTATTGGATCACAGGGCCCACGTACGAAGCTTGAGCTATTCTTTCAGTTAGAGGAGTTCTGGCCCTCGAAAAAAAAAAAAAAAAAAAGCCAGACCATCTGGAAAGCATAATTTGGTACAGAAAAGTGGGTCTACTATAAAAAAAAAAATGTTGCTTATCCCAGTGTAATTTAAAACAAAGTTATAAATATTGAGAACATTATTCTTCAATAATCTTTGACACAGATGCGGCATTATGATAAATGAAATTATGAAACTTCGGTTGCACAGCAGTCTGAATCTACGACCTGTTGTTCGTTGTTTTTTGGTCTACAAAAACTTCTGTACCATTAATTTTAGGAACTTGATACACAAAAGCAATTAAAATCACGAACACATACTTTACTTACTCATTATGTATTTACACCTTGGAGATAGATTTATACCATGGAGGTATTATGGGAGGAGCCGCCATGACGTCACGAACGCGAAGCCAACGCGCTATTGGTCCGCTGTCTCCCCACCCCCCTTAGACTCAAAACATATATCAGCTGATCCAGTGGACGCATTGAAAGTGCATACAATCCCTGCCTTTTCTGAGTGTAGGTAGGAACAACCCCTCACATAACTATTGCTTAATGACACTTTCATAAGCAGGTCTGGGTGCGAGAGGGATTTAGGGGTCTGAGTGAGCTCCTGATCTCCGTCCAAGGGCACAATGCATTCATGCTAGAAATCGAGCAAATAGGGTACTGGGATTTATTTGAAGGAGCCAATAGAAGGAGCAATAGAAGCGCCGAAGTCTTCCTCAAACTATATTTAGTATTAGTTAGACCTCATCTTGACTATGTGGTTCAGTTCTGGTCACCTGGATATCAAAATGTTAGAATCGGTGCAGAGGAGGATGACGAAGATGATTCAGGGGTTGAGAAACTTGCCATACGAGGAAAGACTCAAACAGTTAAACTTGCATTCTCTAGAAAGGCGAAGGGTGCGTGGAGACATGATCGAGGTTTATAAATGGATGAAGGGCTTTAATAAGGGGGATAATTATAAGGTTTTGTTGGTAAGAGAACCGGGTAGGACACGAAGTAATGGGTTTAAACTGGATAAATTCAGATTCAACAGGGACATAGGCAAAAATTGGTTTACTAACAGAGTGGTTGGTGGATGAGTGGAACAGGTTTGCAGTCACGTGCTGATTGCCAATACAATTGTCACATTAATAAATAGATTAGATAAATTCATGGACAGCGATATTAGGTGGGGCTAGATACACGGGAGCTTAGATTCAAAGGAGCTGCCTTGTACAGGCCTACCGACCTCTTGCAGACTCCTACGTTCTTATGTTCATATGTTCATATGGCTGCACGAAAAGGGAACGTAGTGGTTCTACATCATTTCACAGGTGAGTTGAGAACTGTATAATCAGATAGGGCTACATATGATAGAAATCTGCAGTTCTGTTGTACACTGACATTGAGATTACCAGGCGGCTGCCAGGGTACCTGTCCTCGACCCGGGCTGAGCTGTATGCCATACTTTAGGCTCGCCACACTGTAGCAGCTTTCCGCAAAGATGTATACTTGTTTGTTGATAGCCAGGCTGCATTACATGAACCTGTGTCCTCCTCCCCTACAGACTGTGGTCTTGTGACTAAGTGCCTAACTGCCCTCCGTGCCCTTGAGGCCGCAGGTGCCACGGTCCACTTCACCTGGGTGCCCTTCCATCCAGCACAATGAAAAGGCAGACTACCTTGCTCGACGTGCCCTTCAGGATGACACAGTGGACCCTGACACTGACTATACGCTTAGCTATGTTAAGAATATAATTAGGGATTATTTCCATAATAACATTGCTACCCAACTCAGACACTGCTGTGACAATGGTAGCACCAGCAGCCTCCATTATGCAAGTGTCTCCCACCACTGTTTACCCCTATGGGCGACACAGTGCACCTCAGGATGTGGTAGCAATGCGTCTTAGGCTAGGCTATAGGTACTACTGGGAGGTTATTAACTCCCCTGTGTCTGCTGCACGCTGTGTGCCAGGCCGAGGGACACACACTGCAACACTGTCATGGAATGCCGGGGCCCTTTCATTGTTTTTTTTTTAAGCCACGGGACTGCCTTGACCTTAAATGTCGTTAATAATAGATCTACATTAAATATATAGGAAAATTTTATGTACTTTTCATAACTCAAGCCATCAATTCTTTTTTTAATTTTTCGTCTAGATGCAAAAACAAGTGGTAAATTCCCTTAGTTCCGCCCAGGAGATCGCAATGTTTTGGGTCTATCTGCCGATTGTAAGCTCCGCCCACTGGCTTCACTCGCCTGTGTGGGGACGGCGCGGGAGGGCGCCTCCTGTTATAATACCTCCATGATTTATACGACTTGGCATTCCAAACCAAAAATAAAACTTCTTCTATTGACCTGTATCGCTTTTCATCGGCTCATCACCATCACCTCTTCTGGTACTAACTCCCCTCTCTGCCTCTCGTAGATGCTACATTCTACAATTAGGAGTTCCACTGTTTCATTCTCCCCTAGTGTCCTAGACAGCCCCAGCTCTTTGTGTTGGTAAGTCTTGGTGAGAGTGAGTTCGGCCCCTTAGCGGCTCCTTTCGGTACTGTGCGGGTTTCGGCCTTTTAAATATCTCTTTACCACGAGTTCTACTTATTAGATTTTGTTCGGTAATTTCCTGATTAAACATTAGTCTTCGTGGAATCCATTAGAAAAATGGTTCAAGCTATACATGCGGCAGATTAGAAAAAAAAATGCGAGAATGGTGTAAGCTTAGGTGCGAGTATTTAGCTTGTAATAACTGAATGGTAGAGTGTTTCTCACCATTTCACCTGAAAAATGTTAGCATAAACACTTGGGATCAATGTCTTGTAGACTATATGCACAGTGCATCATGATTTATCACGTGAGAGATTTTAAAGTGTGCGAGTCCTCATAGCTTCAACAGGAGTTGACTCAGTTTTAGTTAAAGTAGCTAGCGATCACTGGCAATTTTGGGGGTACAGAACTCCTCTAATTATCGTAAATTACCTGTTTCTCTGGGGCTTGTAACAATTACACTTCGATCAATCTAATACGTGACACTATTGTTAATAATAATGTAGCTGATCATTATCGTTGTTTTATTTATTGGCAAACGAGAGAAAATATAAACGCTGTCCGGCAACCTCTCCTCATTCAAAATTGTTCTTGCATGAAAGCCCTGCGAAAAGAAGCAAAAATGGACTTTTTGAAAAATTATATTTACATTACAATATTTGCTGAGTACCTGCCGTTGGTGTCGCCTTTCGGCGAAATTCATCAAAAATATTAGGGCGTCAGGGTCGGTCAGCCATCTCGACAACCCGCCACCCCCAATACTTGGAGGGCCAGGTGTTTGTGTCTCCGTGAGGTCACTGGCTTCCGCTCCCAGCATATTAGAGAGAGGGTGCATGTGACGTCATCAGCTGCGATCAGCTGATCACATCTCAGCTGCCCCGCAAAGGCCCGCCATTTTGGGAGGCACATATTTACCGCAAGAGAGCTCCTCAGCTTTTGCCCGCCATGTTACTGTGTTGGTGGCCCATCTATTACTGTGTTGTTGTATATGTTAGTGTCCATCTATCACTGTGTGGGTGTGGGTGTTAGTGTCCATCTATTACTGTGTTGTTGTGTGTGTTAGTGTCCATCTATTACTGTGTGGGTGTGGGTGTTAGTGTCCATCTATTACTGTGTGGGTGTGGGTGTTAGTGTCCATCTATTACCGTGTGGGTGTGGGTGTTAGTGTCCATCTATTACTGTGTGGGTGTGGGTGTTAGTGTCCATCTATTACTGTGTTGTTGTGTGTGTTAGTGTCCATCTATTACTGTGTGGGTGTGGGTGTTAGTGTCCCTCTATTACTGTGTTGTTGTGTGTGTTAGTGTCCATCTATTACTGTGTGGGTGTGGGTGTTAGTGTCCATCTATTACTGTGTTGTTGTGTGTGTTAGTGTCCATCTATTACTGTTGGTGTGGGTGTTAGTGTCCATCTATTACTGTGTGGGTGTGGGTGTTAGTGTCCATCTATTACTGTGTTGTTGTGTGTGTTAGTGTCCATCTATTACTGTGTGGGTGTGGGTGTTAGTGTCCATCTATTACTGTGTGGGTGTGGGTGTTAGTGTCCATCTATTACTGTGTTGTTGTGTGTGTTAGTGTCCATCTATTACTGTGTGGGTGTGGGTGTTAGTGTCCATCTATTACTGTGTGGGTGTGGGTGTTAGTGTCCATCTATTACTGTGTGGGTGTGGGTGTTAGTGTCCATCTATTACTGTGTGGGTGTGGGTGTTGGTGGCCCATCTATTACTGTGTTGTTGTGTGTGTTAGTGTCCATCTATTACTGTGTGGATGTGGGTGTTAGTGTCCATCTATTACTGTGTTGTTGTGTGTGTTAGTGTCCATCTATTACTGTGTGGGTGTGGGTGTTAGTGTCCATCTATTACTGTGTGGGTGTGGGTGTTGGTGTCCATCTATTACTGTGTGGGTGTGGGTGTTAGTGTCCATCTATTACTGTGTTGTTGTGTGTGTTAGTGTCCATCTATTACTGTGTGGGTGTGGGTGTTAGTGTCCATCTATTACTGTGTGGGTGTGGGTGTTGGTGGCCCATCTATTACTGTGTGGGTGTGGGTGTTACTGTCCATCTATTACTGTGTGGGTGTGGGTGTTAGTGTCCATATATTACTGTGTGGGTGTGGGTGTTAGTGTCCATCTATTACTGTGTGGGTGTGGGTGTTAGTGTCCATCTATTACTGTGTGGGTGTGGGTGTTGGTGGCCCATCTATTACTGTGTTGTTGTGTGTGTTAGTGTCTATCTGTTACTGTATGGGTGTGGGTGTTAGTGGCCCATCTATTACTGTGTGGGTGTGGGTGTGTTAGTGGCCCATCTGTTACTGTGTGGGTGTGGGTGTTAGTGTCCATCTATTACTGTGTAGGTGTGGGTGTTAGTGGCCCATCTATTACTGTGTTGGTGTGTATGTTAGTGTCCATCTGTTACTGTGTGGGTGGGTGTGTTAGTGTCCATCTATTACTGTGTGGGTTTGGGTGTTAGTGTCCATCTATTACTGTGTGGGTGTGGGTGTTAGTGTCCATCTATTACTGTGTGGGTGTGGGTGTTAGTGTCCATCTATTACTGTGTGGGTGTGGGTGTTAGTGGCCCATCTATTACTGTGTGGGTGGGTGTGTTAGTGTCCATCTATTACTGTGTGGGTGTGGGTGTTAGTGTCCATCTATTACTGTGTGGGTGTGGGTGTTAGTGTCCATCTATTACTGTGTGGGTGTGGGTGTTGGTGGCCCATCTATTACTGTGTTGTTGTGTGTGTTAGTGTCTATCTGTTACTGTATGGGTGGGTGTGTTAGTGTCCATCTATTACTGTGTGGGTGTGGGTGTGTTAGTGGCCCATCTGTTACTGTGTGGGTGTGGGTGTTAGTGTCCATCTATTACTGTGTGGGTGTGGGTGTTAGTGGCCCATCTATTACTGTGTTGGTGTGTATGTTAGTGTCCATCTGTTACTGTGTGGGTGGGTGTGTTAGTGTCCATCTATTACTGTGTGGGTTTGGGTGTTAGTGTCCATCTATTACTGTGTGGGTGTGGGTGTTAGTGTCCATCTATTACTGTGTCGGTGTGGGTGTTAGTGTCCATCTATTACTGTGTGGGTGTGGGTGTTAGTGGCCCATCTATTACTGTGTGGGTGGGTGTGTTAGTGTCCATCTATTACTGTGTGGGTGTGGGTGTTATTGTCCATCTATTACTGTGTGGGTGTGGGTGTTAATGTCCATATATTACTGTGGGTGGGTGTGTTGGTGTCCATCTATTACTGTGTGGGTGTGGGTGTTAGTGTCCATCTATTACTGTGTGGGTGTGGGTGTTGGTGGCCCATCTATTACTGTGTGGGTGGGTGTGTTAGTGTCCATCTATTACTCTGTGGGTGGGTGTGTTAGTGTCCATCTATTACTGTGTGGGTGGGTGTGTTAGTGTCCATCTATTACTGTGTGGGTGTGGGTGTTAGTGGCCCATTTATTACTGTGTGGGTGTGGGTGTTAGTGTCCATCTATTACTGTGTGGGTGGGTGTGTTAGTGTCCATCTATTACTGTGTGGGTGAGGGTGTTAGTGTCCATCTATTACTGTGTGGGTGGGTGTGTTAGTGTCCATCTATTACTGTGTGGGTGGGTGTGTTAGTGTCCATCTATTACTGTGTGGGTGTGGGTGTTAGTGTCCATCTATTACTGTGTGGGTGGGTGTGTTAGTGTCCATCTATTACTGTGTGGGTGAGGGTGTTAGTGTCCATCTATTACTGTGTGGGTGTGGGTGTTAGTGTCCATCTATTACTGTGTAGGTGTGGGTGTTAGTGGCCCATCTATTACTGTGTGGGTGTGGGTGTGGGTGTTAGTGGCCCATCTATTACTGTGTTGGTGTGTATGTCAGTGTCCATCTGTTACTGTGTGGGTGTGGGTGTTAGTGGCCCATCTATTACTGTGTGGGTGTGAGTGTTAGTGTCCATCTGTTACTGTGTGGGTGTGGGTGGTAGTGGCCCATCTATTACTGTGTGGGTGGGTGTGTTAGTGTCCATCTATTACTATGTGGGTGTGGGTGTTAGTGGCCCATCTATTACTGTGTGGGTGTGGGTGTTAGTGGCCCATCTATTACTGTGTGGGTGTGGGTGTTAGTGGCCCATCTATTACTGTGTGGGTGGGTGTGTTAGTGTCCATCTGTTACTGTGTGGGTGTGGGTGTTAGTAGCCCATCTATTACTGTGTGGGTGGGTGTTAGTGTCCATCTGTTACTGTGTGGGTGTGGGTGTGGGTGTTAGTGGCCCATCTATTACTGTGTTGGTGTGGGTGTTAGTGGCCCATCTATTACTGTGTGGGTGTGGGTGTTAGTGGCCCATCTATTACTGTGTGGGTGTGGGTGTGGCTGTCCATCTATTACTGTGTGGGTGTGGGTGTTAGTGTCCATCTGTTACTGTGTGGGTGTGGGTGTCCATCTATTACTGTGTGGGTGTGGGTGTCCATCTATTGCTGTGTGGGTGTGGGGTGTCCATCTATTACTGTGTAGGTGTGGGTGTTAGTGTCCATCTATTACTGTGTGGGGGTTCGTGGCCCACCTATGACTGTGTGAGTATGTGTGTTCGTGTCCATCTATTACTGTGTGGGTGTGGGTGTTAGTGTCCATCTATTACTGTGTGTGGATGGGTGTTCGTGTCCATCTTTTACTGTGTGGGTGTGGGTGTTAGTGTCCATCTTTTACTGTGTGGGTGTGGGTGTTGGTGGCCCATCTTTTACTGTGTTGTTGTGGGTGTTAGTGTCTATCTTTTACTGTATGGGTGGGTGTGTTGGCCCATCTATTACTGTGTGGGTGGGGGTGTTAGTGGCCCATCTATTACTGTGTGGGTGTGGGTGTTAGTGTCCATCTATTACTGTGTGGGTGTGGGTGTTAGTGGCCCATCTATTACTGTGTGGGTGTGTGTGTGGGTGTTAGTGGCCCATCTATTACTGTGTGGGTGTGGGTGTGGGTGTTAGTGGCCCATCTATTACTGTGTGGGTGTGGGTGTTAGTGGCCCATCTATTACTGTGTGGGTGGGTGTGTTAGTGTCCCATCTATTACTGTGTGGGTGTGGGTGTTAGTGGCCCATCTATTAATGTGTGGAGGGGTGTGCTTGTGGCCCATCTATTAATGTGTGGGTGTGGGTGTTAGTTGCCCATCTATTACTGTGCGAGTGTGGGTGTCCATCTATTACTGTGTGGGTGTGGGTGTTAGTGTCCATCTATTACTGTGTAGGTGTGGGTGTTAGTGTCCATCTATTACTGTGTGGGTGTTAGTGTCCATCTATTACTGTGTGGGTGTGGGTGTTAGTGTCCATCTATTAGTGTGGGGGGGGGTTTTGGGGTCCATCTATTACTGTGTGAGTGTGTGTGTTAGTGTCCATCTCTTATTGTGTGGGTGGGTGTGTTAGTGTCCATATATTACTGTGTGGGTGTGGGTGTTAGTGTCCATCTATTACTGTGTGGGTGTGGGTGTTAGTGTCCATCTATTACTGTGTGGGTGGGTGTGTTAGTGTCCATCTATTACTGTGTGGGTGTGGGTGTTAGTGTCCATCTATTACTGTGTGGGTGTGGGTGTTAGTGTCCATCTATTACTGTAATGGGTGTGGGTGTGGGTGTTAGTGGCCCATCTATTACTGTGTGGATGTGGGTGTGGGTGTGGGTGTTAGTGGCCCATCTATTACTGTGTGGGTGTGGGTGTTAGTGTCCATCTATTACTGTGTGGGTGTGGGTGTTAGTGTCCATCTATTACTGTGTGGGTGTGGGTGTTAGTGTCCATCTATTACTGTGTGGATGTGGGTGTTAGTGGCCCATCTATTACTGTGTGGATGTGGGTGTTAGTGGCCCATCTATTACTGTGTGGATGTGGGTGTTAGTGTCCATCTATTACCGTGGGTGGGGGCGTTTGTGGCCCATCTATTACTGTGTGGGTTTGGGTGTTTGGGTCCATCTATTACTGTGTGGGTGTGGGTGTTAGTGTCCATCTATTACTGTGTGGGTGTGGGTTTTAGTGTCCATCTATTACTGTGTGGGTGGGTGTGTTAGTGGCCCATCTATTACTGTGTGGGTGTGGGTGTTATAGTGTCCATCTATTACTGTGTGGGTGTGGGTGTTATAGTGTCCATCTATTACTGTGTGGGTGTTAGTGGCCCATCTATTACTGTGTGGGTGTGGGTGTTATAGTGTCCATCTATTACTGTGTGTGTGTTAGTGGCCCATCTAATACTGTGTGGTTGTGTGTGTTATAGTGTCCATCTATTACTGTGTGTGTTAGTGGCCCATCTATTACTGTGTGGGTGTGGGTGTTATAGTGTCCAACTATTACTGTGTGTGTGTTAGTGGCCCATCTATTACTTTGGTGGTGGGTGTGTTAGTGGACCATCTTTTACTGTGTGGGTGTGGGTGTTATAGTGTCCATCTATTACTGTGTGTGTGTTAGTGGCCCATCTATTACTGTGTGGGTGTTAGTGGCCCATCTATTACTGTGTGGGTGTGGGTGTTATAGTGTCCATCTATTACTGTGTGGGTGTGGGTGTTATAGTGTCCATCTATTACTGTGTGGGTGTTAGTGGCCCATCTAATACTGTGTGGGTGTGGGTGTTAGTGTCCATCTATTACTGTGTGGGTGTGGGTGTTATAGTGTCCATCTATTACTGTGTGGGTGTTAGTGGCCCATCCAATTCTTTGTGGGTGTGGGTGTTAGTGGCGCATCTATTACTGTGTTGGTGTGGGTGTTTTTGTATCTTTTACTGTGTGTGTGTGGGTGTTAGTGGCCCATCTATTACTGTGTGTGTGTGGGTGTTAGTGTCCATCTATTACTGTGTGGGTGTTAGTGGCTCATCTATTAGTGTGTTGGTGTGTGTGTTAGTGTCCATCTGTTATTGCGTGTGTGTGTGTGTTAGTGGCCCATCTATTACTGTGCGGGTGTGGGTGTTAGTGTCCATCTGTTACTGTGTGGATGTGGGTGTGTTAGTGGCCCATCTATTACCATGTGGGTGGGTGTGTTAGTGGCCCATCTATTACTGTGTGGATGTGGGTGTTAGTGTCCATCTATTACTGTGTGGGTGTTAGTGGCCCATCTAATACTGTGTGGGTGTGGGTGTTATAGTGTCCATCTATTACTGTGTGGGTGTTAGTGGCCCATCTATTACTGTGTGGGTGTGTGTGTTAGTGTCCATCTATTACTGTGTGTGGTTGTGTGTTATAGTGTCCATCTATTACTGTGTGTGTGGGGGTGTTATAGTGTCCATCTATTACTGTGTGGGTGTGGGTGTTATAGTGTCCATCTATTACTGTGTGGATGTGGGTGTTAGTGTCCATCTATTACTGTGTGGGTGGGTGTGTTAGTGGTCCATCTATTACTGTATCGGCGTGTATGTTAGTGTCCATCTGTTACTGTGTGGGTGCGTGTTAGTGGCCCATCTATTACTGTGAGAGTGTGGGTGTTAGTGGCCCATCTATTACTGTGTGGGTGGGTGTGTTAGTGTCCATCTATTACTGTGTGGGTGGGTGTTAGTGGCCCATCTATTACTGTGTGGGTGGGTGTGTTAGTGGCCCATCTATTACTGTGTGGGTGTGGGTGTTAGTGGCCCATCTATTACTGTGTGGGTGTGGGTGTTAGTGGCCCATCTATTACTGTGTGTGTGTGTGTGTGTTAGTGTCCATCTGTTACTGTGTGGGTGTGTGTGTTAGTGTCCATCTATTACTGTGTGGGTGTGGGTGTTAGTGTCCATCTATTACTGTGTGTGTGTTAGTGTTCATGTATAACTGTGTGAGTGTGTGTGTTAGTGTCAATATAATACTGTGTGGGTGTGTTAGTGTCCATCTATTACTGTGTGGGTGTGTTAGTGTCCATTTATTACTGTGTGGGTGTGGGTGTTAGTGTCCATCTATTACTGTGTGGGTGTGGGTGTTAGTGGCCCATCTATTACTGTGTGGGTGTGTGTGTTAGTGTCCATCTATTACTGTGTGGGTGTGGGTGTTAGTGGCCCATCTATTACTGTGTGGGTGTGGGTGTTAGTGGCCCATCTATTACTGTGTGGGTGTGGGTGTTAGTGGCCCATCTATTACTGTGTGGGTGTGGGTGTTAGTGGCCCATCTATTACTGTGTGGGTGTGGGTGTTAGTGTCCATCTGTTACTGTGGGTGGATGTGTTAGTGTCCATCTATTACTGTGTGGGTGTGGGTGTTAGTGGCCCATCTATTAATGTACTGTGTGGGTGTGGGTGTTAGTGGCCCATCTATTACTGTGTGGGTGGGTGTGTTAGTGTCCATTTATTACTGTGTGGGTGTGGGTGTTAGTGTCCATCTATTACTGTGTGGGTGTGGGTGTTAGTGGCTCATCTATTACTGTGTGAGTGTGGGTGTTAGTGTCCATCTATTACTGTGTGAGTGTGTGTGTTAGTGTCCATCTATTACTGTGTGGGTGTGGGTGTTAGTGGCCCATCTATTACTGTGTGGGTGTAGCAGTTAGTGTCCATCTATTACTGTGTGGGTGTGGCTGTAAGCAAGGCCAACTAGAAGGGGAGGCCTCTTCACTCCCTCCGTGATGTCAGTCGGGTAGGGATAGCGGTCAGGTCAGCCTGGGCTGATGTCAGGCCTCAACCTCACTGTTTTTCTTCTGTTGTTTGTTTGTTTATTAGTATTATTACTTGTGTTAACATACAAAATGAAAAGGTAACTGACTGCAAACAAACTGTTATTTAACTTATTGTATAGAAATATGCTGTACAAATACTTTATTCATTACTTATGCATAATAGTGATAATGATACATATACATCAACTGAAACTTGTCAGCGAAGTCTTGAACGTTAAAGAACATAATGTCAAGACATATGAGCTTCTTGATGGGTCAAGGAATATATATACATATACAAGTGTAACACACAACACACACACACACACACCGTATAATGGTACAGTATAATTCGTGTGTAAGACACACACACACACACACACACACACACACACACACACACACACACACACTAATAATGTGTAAGACACACACACACACATACACACACACAGTATAATGATACGTATACCTTGCCACGAAGCAAGGCTTTGGTGTTTATTGAAACCGGTTGTAATATTCATATCATATCATTTATATGTAGATACCATATATATCGTATGTTATTCAAATTCATATATACACAATATAACACATTCATGTTCACATCAGATAATATGTTTTTCATCGTATCCATGCCATATCAAATACTCATTATAATCACATCACATTCATATTCATAACAGCCTATCACATCTCAGTAACATGGTATAAATATATATATATATATATATATATATATATATATATATATATATATATATATATATATATATATATATATATATATATATATATATATATATATATATATATATATATATATATATATATATATATATATATATATATATATATATATATATATATATATATATATATATATATATATATATATATATATATATATATATATATATATATATATATATATATATATATATATATATATATATATATATATATATATATATATATATATATATATATATATATATATATATATATATATATATATATATATATATATATATGTGTGTGTGTGTGTGTGTGTGTGTGTGTGTGTGAGTGTGTATGTATGCAATAGGGGATTCATTATTTCATAATATACATATTCGTTTTTTATTGAAAATGATAAAATATCGTATATGCATTTAATTCATATATATGTACATAGCAATATTCTACAATAATTATATAAAAATGTTACTTAAATGGTATAGTTAACTGCTAATTTTCTAAAAATCACTAATGCCACTTATATAGTTTTATATAGTATTATATATATAACAGACATGTAGTTATAAGAGTTGCTAGGAGAGTATCATCACGAATTATTAATACAACTTACACCTTTGCAACCACCACTACTAGTATTTCTACTACTACAACTACTACTACTATTACTACTACTACTACTACTACTACTACTTCTACTACTACTACTACTACTACTACTACTACTACTACTACTACTACTACTACTACTACTTCTACAAAATTCTGCTTCTGCTGCTACGGCAGACGAAGATTACTTGTTGCTCCTTTTGTTATCACACACACACACACACACACACACACACACACACACACACACACAGTTTCTCCACCTATCCACTCGATACAATCTTCCAAACAACTATCCCCTATTCTTTGACAACACTCAGCTATCACCTTCTTCAACACTAAACATTCTCGGTCTATCTTTAACTCAAAATTTCAACTGGAAACTTCATATCTCTTCTCTTACTAAATCAGCTTCCTTGAGACTGAGCGTTCTGTACCATCTCCGCCAGTTCTCCCTCGCACAGTTGCTATCCATTTACATGGGCTTTGTCCGCCCTCATATGGAGTATGCATCTTGTGTAGGGGGGCTCCACTCACACAGCTCTCCTGGACAGAGTGGAGTCTAAGGCTTTTCGTCTCATCAGCTCTCCTCCTCTTACTAATCGTCTTCTGCCTCTTAAATTTCGCCACCATGTTGCCTCTCATTCTATCTTCTATCGATATTTTCATGCTGACTGCTCTTCCGAACTTACTAACTGCATGCCTCCCCCCCTCCCGTGGCCTCGCCACACAGGACTTTCTACTCAAGCTCATCCTTTACTGTCCAAATCCCTTACATGAGAGTCAACCAGCATCTTCACTCTTTCATCCCTCATGCTGGTAAACTCTGGAACAATCTTCCTTCTTCTGTATTTCCTCCTGCCTACGACTTGAACTCTTTCTAGAGGAGGTATCAGGACACCTCTCCTCCGAAATTGACCTATCTCTCGGCCACTCCTTTAACTCTTTTTAGGAGCAGTGAGTATCGGGCTTTTTTTAACATTTGTCACCTTTTTTAAATGCCCTTGAACTGACTCCTCTGCTATAAATAAAACACACACACACACACACACACACACACACACACACACACATAAGCACACCGCCCCCTCTTAGCTTGCCTTGCTGAAGGAGTCAAGTTGCAGGCAGGTACGTCAGGCGTAGAACCCATACACGAAGGTGCTGAGGGTGAGGCAGATTACAGCGTTGATGTTGACGAACCTGCGGGAGGGAGTAGAGGTGATGCGATATCGATTCAGCGTGAGTCTATTATCTAATTTAGAATCACTATCCTGTTTGACATAACTTTTCCTGCAGGTTTATGTACATAAATGTATGGGGCCGTGTGGCCCAGTGAATATGTTTTTGGCTCATGACTAGAGTTTGCAAATTCATTTGCAGCTCACGGCGGCTCTTGATGAGAAGTGGCGCTCTCTTGTAACTTTGTCAGAGCTATGAAGCAAAAATTTAGGAACGATATGTGTGGCTATAGGAAACGAATATTACGCCTATAGAGTAATGTTCAACAATATTATTTCTATCATAATCTCTAAATGCAGAATGTAACACTGCTTTGCTATCATTAACTACATTATTATCACTACCAGAATAAGGTATAGGCTACCTTTCCTAATACGAATAGTACTGCAAGTGGTATAAAACTGCTCCCTTTTAATTTTATATACATGTAAATCAATCTCTCTCTCTCTCTCTCTCTCTCTCTCTCTCTCTGAGTGTGTGTGTGTTTGTTTGTGTGTGTGTGTGTCCGCGAGATCTAAATTATCAACCTACTTTTTCCACTTCGGGGGCTCAGTAAGGAAGTCCGCCGCTTTCTGGGCCTTTTCCTCAGGGCTCGGGTCAGTTTGGTCACCATCAGCCGCCCCTGCAGCCTCCTTCCTTCCAGACCCCCCACAGACCCTAAGCAGTAGCTGCCTCCACCATGCACCTGAGGAAAGACCGGGTGTAGGATAAACCTTGCTCTCCTACCACCGTCTACTTTGAATGTAAGAGCAACATGTTACACACACACACTCACACACACACACACACACACACACACACACACCTCCATGGCGCAACTGGTTAGGCTGCGCTGCCAGGCTTCGTGGTCTCAAAGGGCAGCGATTGAGCCCGCTCAGGCCAGATTCTTTCCGTTGACTAGGAGTGGTTACTGTCCTCCCTTGAGCAAAGGGATGTGGTGTGTTGTGTGTGAGGTCCTGGCAGTACCTATAGATCGATGATAAACAGCACTGGCTCTTGTTGGTAGGGTACCTGTTATAGCGATTATGAGTCCAACACGTGCAGGCCGTGATGGTGAATTACACACACACACAAACTTTCACAAGCAGTGGTTTGTATCTCTGCGTACATCAAAACAATTAAGTACTCCTCACAAATCCAAATAACACATTCCTATGGTATAATTTACTACAATTAACGGAAGCAGTAGATCATACTACACGCAGTAGTTTCTATCTCTGCTCAACATTGCAAAAAAATAATCACAATCCTGTCCCACTCACAATCCTACTACACATCTCCTACACTATAATCTCCTGGACAATACAGTCGTTTTACATTAGATACTCGAATTTCTACTCACGATTAGTATCTCGGCAACCATTTTCAGTTGAGTGAGAAGGAGCAGCTCTGCTTGAAGCGAAAGCAAGGATCGGTCTGCCCATACCACCGATTTCTTGGTCATATTATGCTTTGCTTGAGGCAGAACTACATCCTTGTCACGCCTTAATTTTCGACATAAACAGTAGCCAATACTTCCTGTCCCCAAACATTGGCTCGCTCATTATGTTATTTTATTTACTACTTCCTCCCCCCCTTTTTTTTACAACAAAGGAGACAGATCACACAAAAAAAGGAAACAATAAAAATAAAAAAACGCTGCTCGCTGATCCTAAAAAGAATCCAAAGAGGTGGCCGAAAGAGGGGTCAATCTCGGGAAGAGAGGTGTCCTGATACCCTCCTCTTGAAAGAGTTCAAGTCGTAGGCAGGAGGAAATACAGATGAAGGGAGAACAGTTTACCAGCGTGAGGGATGAAAGAGTGAAGATGCTGGTTAACTCGTGTGTAAGGATCTGAACAGTAAAGGGATGAGCATGAGTAGAAAGTCATGTGCAGTGTGGTCGCGGGAGGGGGGGAGGCATGCAGTTAGCAAGTTCAGAAGAGCAGTCAGCGTGAAAATAATGATAGAAGATAGAACGAAAGGCAACATGGCGGCGGAATTTAAGAGGTAGAAGACTATCAGTAAGAGGATAAGAGCTGATGAGACGAAGAGCCTTAGACTCCACTCTGTCCAAGAGAGCTGTTTGAGTGGAGCCCCCCACGTGAGATGCATACTCCATCGAGGGCGGACAAGGCCCCTGTATATGGATAGCAACTGTGCGGGGGGAGAAGAACTGGTGGAGACAATACAGAACGCCCAACCTCGAGGAAGCTGATTTAGTGAGAAAGGAGATGTGAAGTTTCCAGTTAAGATTTTGAGTAAAGGATAGACCGAGGATGTTTAGTGTTGAAGATGGTGACAGCTGAGTGTTGTCGAAGAATAGGGGATAGTTGTTTGGAAGATTGTGTTGAGTTGATAGGTGGAGAAATTGGGTTTTTGAGGCAATGAAGGACACAAGGTTCCTTTTACCCCAATCAGAAATGATAGTAAGGTCTGAGGTTAAGCATTCTGCAGCCTCCAGCCTTGAGTCATGTAATTCCTGTTGAGAGGGTCTTCTGTTGAAAGAAGTTGAATAATGCAGAGTGGAGTCATCAGTGTATGAGTGGATAGGACAGCTTGTTATGGAAAGATCATTGATGAATAACAGGAAGAGAGTGAGTGATAGAACAGAGCCCTGTGGAACACCACTCATGATAGGTTTAGGGGAAGAACAGTGACCACCTACCACAGCAGAGATAGAATGGCTGGAAAGGAAACTGGATATAGAGGAACAGAGAGAGGGATAGAATCTGAAAGAGGGCAGTTTAGAGAGCAAAAACTGGCGCCAGACTCTATCAAAGACTTTCGATATGTCTAGTGCAACTGAGAAAGTTTCACCGAAACGGCTAAGAGAGGATGACCAAGAATCAGTTAAGAGAGCAAGAAGATCGCCAGTAGAACACCCCTTGCGGAACCCATACTGGCGATCAGATAGAAGGTTAGAAGTGGAAAGGTGCTTTTGAATCTTCCGGTTAAGGATTGATTCAAAAGCTTTAGATAGACAGGAAAGTAAAGCTATAGGGCAGTAGTTTGAGGGATTGGAACAGTCACCCTTTTTAGGCACAGGCTGTACGAAGCCATACTTCCAGCAGGAAGGATAGGCAGAGAGGAAAGAGTTTGACCAGGCAGGGTGTCAGCACAGAAGCACAGTTTTTAAAGACAATAGGAGGCACTCCATCAGGTACATTAGCCTTCTGAGAGTTTTATCGGGCATAGAAAACATCATTTGGAAGAATCTTAATAACAGGCATAAAGGAGTCAGAGGGGAGATGAGTAGGAGGAATATGCCCAGAATCATTCAGAGTGGAGTTGTTACAGAAAATTTGAGTGAAGAGTTCAGCCTTAGAGATAGACGAGACGGCAGTGCTGCCGTCAGGGTTAAGAAGAGGTGGGAAAGAGGAAGAAGTGAAATTGGAGGAGATATTTTTGGCTAAGTGCCAGAAGTCTCTGGAAGAATTAGAGAAAGCAAGGTGTTGACATTTGCTATGGATAAATGAGTTTTTGGTAAGTCGAAGAATAGATTTGGCACAATTCCGGGCGGAAATATAAAGATCATGGTTAGCGGGAGTTTGAAGGCTCTGGTACCTTTTGTGAGCTGTCTCTCTATCTTTGACAGCACGACAACAAGCATGATTAAACCAAGGTTGGTCCCCATGGATCTGGTATCAGGAACATCAACAGCTCTCTCCTCCTGAATTTTACAAAATCCAGAAGGTTGAGAATTGCGGGTTCCTGGTACCAGAGACCAGAGCTGCACCGCTGGATTTGGTATAGTGATGCCGGAGGTGTAGCTTACAAGATCGATCACATTCTCGTTACTACTCGTTGGAGGATCCTTCAAAACTGCAGGGTTTACCGGAGTGCTGAGTTCTTTCTGACTGACCATAGGCTGTTGTTGCGACACTCAATCTTCATGTCAGGTCAAGAAGAATCTCGAGATGCAACACTACTGTGTTCCATCTCGAGAGGCTGAAGGAGCTGGCATGTGCTCAGGAGTATGCAGTGACAGTGTCAAATCAGTTCGAAGTGCTTGGCACCCTGCAGGACCCTGTAGAGTTGTGTGATACCTTCAAACGTGAGACTCTGCAAGCTGCCAAGGAGTGCATTGGAAAGCGCCCGAGATCTAGGAGTGGCTTTGCCTCGGTGGAGACACTGGAGAATATTGAGGAGAGTTGCGCTGCCAGACTTGCTGGGAATCGGGACCAATACAGGGCTCTTTCACGTAGGACTAGAGCTCTCCTGAGGAGAGACAAGGAGAGGTATGTCAGGGGTCTCGCTGAGGAAGTCGAGGGCCATTTAAATGCGAATGACCTTGAACCTGCTTACCAAGCCCTGAAGAAGCTCCGTTCTAAGTCTCCCTCTCAGGTGAGCGCTATCCGAACAGCTGACGGCTGCCTCGTGTCGGACATGGATGGGCAGAGGGCTCGTTGGGCTGAGTACTTTGAGCAGCTGTACATGGTGGACCCTCCACGTGGGCGGCTTCCAGTTGCTGGGTTGCAAGTGGCGGATGCTGACCCACCCATTGACGAAATCCCGCCCTCTCTGGTTGAGGTCAGAGAGGCTGTGGCCAAGTTTAGGGGTGGGAAGGCACATGGCACCTGTAACATCAATGCGGAGCTGCTCAAGCTGGAGGTGAGGCCATGATCCGCGGGTTGCATGCTGTCTTGACTGCCGTATGGCAGTCCGGTATCATTCTTCCTGACTGGGAGAGGGGGTTGGTCCTCCCTATCTGGAAAGGGAAAGGGGACCGCGAGGACTGCAACAACTACCGTGGTATTACACTGCTCAGTGTGCCAGGCAAGCTGCTTTCCCACCTATTGCTGATGCGAATTCGCAGCCAGCTGCTGAAGCTGCAGAGACCTGAACAGTCTGGGTTCATGCCTGGCAATTCAACAACTGACCGTATCCTAGCGCTTCGCGTACTGGTGGAGCGCCGACGTGAGTTTCGACGGGGGGATCCAGCTTCTTTCCCGTGAATGCGGGAGTGAGGCAGGGCTGTGTCCTTGCCCCATCGCTTTTCAACTCTTGTATGGACTGGGTACTGGGCAGAGTTGTGAGCCAGAATCATTGCGGAGCATCCATTGGCAATACCAGGATCACTGACCTTGTTTTTGCTGATGATGTAGTAGTCCTGGCGGAGTCGCTCTAGGTTTTGGTGATGGCTCTCGAGGCACTGCAAGAGGAGGCAAAGCCCTTGTGACTCCAGGTCTCCTGGGCCAAGACCAAGGGACAGGTGCTTGGGGGCTTGCTGGATGACACGGTACAGTCTGTCCATGCGTGTGGCGAGGACGTTGAGATCTCAGAAAGTTTCACGTATTTTGGTTGCGTAGTTCATAACAACAGTGAGTCTAGCCAGGAAGTCTTACGGCGGATTGGTCTGGCCCACGGTGTTATGGACTCGCTCAACACGAGTATATGGCGTTGTTGGTACCTGTGCAGAAGGACTAAGATCTGGATCTTCAAGTCCCTTGTGCTCCCTGTCCTACTCTATGGTTGTGAGACATGGACACTAAATGGGGACTTGGAGAGGCGGATTGATGCCTTTGGTAATGGGTGTCTACGCAGAATCATGGGATATCGCTGGAACGACTTTGTGTCAAACCAGCGACTACTCCGTGAGACTGATTCGACATATATTATCTCCATAGTCCGTCAACGTCAACTCTGGCTATACGGGCACGTGGCATGTTTTCCGGAAGCTGATCCTGCTCATCTGGTTGTCTCTTACAGAGACAACCCTGAGTGGAGGAGGCCAAGGGGACACCTACAGAGTTTGTGGCTTGAGCAAGTCGATAGATCCTGCCGGGAGGTTCTCGGGTTGGGAAGGGGGCCTGCATGGAGACTCACCGGAAGGGACCCCTGGGCTTGGCGTCGTAGGGTGGGCGAGGCGACGCGCCCCCCGGCGTATGCCCCCATTGATTGACTGATTGATTGATTTTTAGCATGGGGAGTAGAGAAAGTACGTGGAATGTATGCCTCCATTCCAGAGACAATCACCTCTGTGATGCGCTGGGCACGCACAACCGGTATTCATTCCAAGGGAATTCGGAAAAGTACATCCTCAGGTCGTCCCACCGAGCTGAAGCAAAATGCCAGAAGCATCGCCTCTTCGGTGGGTCCAGAGGCTGTACAGTAACAACAGGCAGGGCCAGATTACCCATTAGGCAGAGAAGGCCCGGTGCCTTGGCCTACGAAGCTATGTTGGCCTACAAAAATATATAGGCACATCACTTTTGTGTTTGTTATTTTGCATATTTAGTTGATAGGTATATTAATAAAGATAAATATTAGTAAAAATAAGCAGAATTAAGGAAAACCTAGAAAATAAAAAACAAAAGAGATGGAAGTCGTTTGGAGAGCATTGAGATGCATTTGTTAACCTACAAACTGATCGAAACTCGAGGGGGGAGACATACAGTCACATAGTTTTTGTCGCAGGTCAGTCTTTATGATTTTTCGGAATTCCTATGTAATTTATCATTTATTGAGTTACTATTGTAAGCTGTGCTGCCGTGAATATTAATCACCGATAGTTCTAAACATCAACCATCACCAACAAATCTCTCTCTCTCTCTCTCTCTCTCTCTCTCTCTCTCTCTCTCTCTCTCTCTCTCTCTCTCTCTCTCTCTCTCTCTCTCTCTCTCTCTCAAAATCACGTCAAACCTCAAATTCTCACAGCAATGCATTGATACTGCAAATAAAGCGAACAGAATGTTGGGCTTCATTAAAAGAAACTTTTTATTCAAGAATAAAGATGTAATACTTCCACTCTACAATAGTTTAGTCAGACCCCACTTGAAATATGCAGTACAGTTTTGGTCTCCTCACCATGCAAAGGACATTGCTAAATTAGAAGGTGTTCAGCGTCGGGCAACAAAAATGATCCCTTCCTTGTGCAACAAATTTTACGAAGAAAGGCTTTCCACCCTTAACATGTTCTCTCTTGAGAAACGTCGCCTCTGAGGAAAACTGATCGAATGTTTTAAAATACTTAATGGTTTCACGAATGTAGACAGATCAACATTGTTTATGATCGATGACACTTTGCGTACGAGGAACAATGGCGTAAAACTCAAATGTAAACAAGTAAATTCAGACTGCACCTAATTTTTCTTCACCAACGTTGTAGTGCGAGAATCGAATAAGCTCCCACCTTCAGTGGTCCAGTGTCACACGATTGACTCCTTTAAAAACAAGCTCAACTTAATATTAACTAGAGTTGAAATGCAGTGTTTTGGAGCCTTCTGATTAAGTAGAATCACTTAGGTTTCAGGACAGACCACCTAATCTGGACCATGGGGTCTGTGTGGTCTGATTTTCTATGTAAATCTATGTAAATCTCTCCAAATGAGTTGCTTTTGTACGATAAAGCTTGGGAGACTCTTTGTAGTCACTTGAAACAAGTTCTTTTGCCTGGTCTTCAAAAAAATCAAATGAATCAAAAATGTTTTCAAGATGGTTTACCAGAGAGTTTAGAAGTTTCACCACAGTACATATTTTAATATCAGGTTCTTGAAGTGCCTTGCTGACAATGTTAGTTTTAGTTAAGACATTAAAATCTATTCTTTGTCAAGGGGTACCACTTATTTCTATGTCTGTAAACTGTTTGTGCTACTCCAGTTTTCACTGATAAAGACATTGCTTTTGTAAAGGGATACTGTGACTGGAAAAATGCAGATGTTAGAATCTGAGCTCATGAGACAAGTAAAGTCTGAATATATGCAAACTTGTTGAAAAACAAACAAGTTTGCGGATTTACTCAGAGCTTGTGGAACAACAGGAAATGGACCGTGACTACTGGTTCAAAGTTTTGACTAGAATAGTTGCTGTAATCCAATTTCTAGCTGAACGTGGACTGGCTTTTCGTGGAGATTCGGAAATTTTAGGATCGTCCAACAATGGCAACTATTTAGGCTGTTTGGAGCTCATTGCACAGTTTGACGATTTCCTAGCAGAACATATTCGTATTCATGGGAACCCAGGGCGAGGGCATGTATCTTATCTGTCTTCAACAATTTGTGATGAATTCATCAAACTGCTGGCTGAGCAGATGAAATGTGAAATTGTAGAGCATGTAAAATCAGTGAAATACTTTGGATTGAGTGTTGACTCAACACCTGATTTAGCTCATCTAGACCAACTAACCTTGATTTTACGCTATACTTTATCCAATGGCTCTGTTGTTGAACATTTCATTGGCTTCCTACTCATTGAAAATCATGGAGCGGAGCATCTATTTTACACAGTTATGCTAAAAAGCCTTGGTTTAATCATGCTTGTTCTCGTGCTGTCAATGATAGAGAGGCAGCTCACAAAAGGTACCAGAGCCTTCAAACTAATGCTAATTATGAACTTTACATTTCTGCCCGAAATCGTGCCAAATCTATTCTCCGACTAACCAAAAATTCTTTCATTAATAGAAAATGTCAAACCCTTGCTTTTTCTAATACTTACAGAGACTTCTGGCACCTAGCCAAAAATATCTCCTCCAATTTCACTTCTTCATCTTTCCCTCCTCTCCATAACCCTGACGGCAGCAACGCCGTCTCATCTATCTCTAAGGCTGAACTCTTCTCTCAAACTTTCTGTAAAAACTCCACTCTGGATGATTCTGCATGGGAATATTCCTACTACTCATCCCCCCTCGGACTCCTTTATGCCTGTTATAAAAATTCTTAAGAATGATATTTTTTTATGCCCTCTCTAGCCTCAACTCTCATAAGGCTTATGGACCTGATGGAGTGCCTCCTATTATCCTTAAAAACTGTGCTGACACCCTGCCTGGTCAAACTCTTTCGCCTCTGCCTTTTCAACATCTACCTTTCCTTCCTGCTGGAAGTATGCCATCATACAGCCAGTGCCTAAGAAGGGTGACTGTTCCAATCCCTCAAACTACTGCCCTATAGCTTTACTTTCCTGTCTATCTAAAGCTTTTGAATCAAACCTTAACAGGAAGATTCAAAAGCACCTTTCCACTTCTGACCTATCTGATCGCCAGTATGGGTTCCGCAAGGGGCGATCTTCTTGCTCTCTTAACTGACTCTTGGTCATCCTCTTTAAACTGTTTCGGTGAAACTTTCTCAGTTGTGCTAGATATATTGAAAGTTTTCGATAGAATCTGGCACAACTCTTTGCTTTCTAAACTGCCCTCTTTCAGATTCTGTCCTTCTCTCTGTTCCTTTATCTCCAGTTACCTTTCCGGCCGTTTTATCTCTGCTGTGGTAGACGGTCACTGTTCTTCCCCTAAACCTATCAACAGTGGTGTTCCACTGGTCTATGTCTTATCACTCACTCTCTTCCCGTTATTCATCAATGATCTTTCCATAACAAACTGTCCTATCCACTCATACGTTGACGACTCCACTTTGCATTATTTAACTTCTTTCAGAAGACCCTCTCAACAGGAATTACAAGACTCCAGACTGGAGGCTGCAGAATGCCCAACCTCAGACCTTGCTATCATTTCCAATTGGGGTAAAAGGAACCTTGTATCCTTCAATGCCTCAAAAACCCAATTTCTCCACCTATCAACTCGACACAATCTTCCAAACGCTTATCCCCTGTTCTTCAACAACATTCCACTGTCATCTTCTTCAACACTAAACATCCTCGGTCTATCCTTAACTCAAAGTCTTAACTGGAAACTTCACATGTCTTCTCTCACTAAATCAGCTTCCTCGAGGTTGGGCGTTCTGTATCGTCTCCGCCAGTTCTTCTTCCCCACACAGTTGCTATCCATATACAGGGGTCTTGTCCGCCCTCGTATGGAGTATGCATCTCACGTGTGGGGGGGCTCCACTTACACAGCTCGCTTGGATAGAGTGGAGTCTATAAGGCTCTTCGTCTCATCAGCTCTCCTCCCTTACAGATAGCCTTTTACCTCTTAAATTCTGCCGCCATGTTGCCTCTCATTCTGTCTTCTATTGATATTATCATGCTGACTACTCTTCTGAACTTGCTAACTGCATGGCTCCCCCCCTCCCGCGGCCTCGCCGCACACGACTTTCTACTCAAGCTCATCCCTTTACTGTGTAAATCTCTTACGCAAGAGTTAACCAGCATCTTAACTCTTTCATCCCTTATGCAGGTAGGCTCTGGAACAATCTTCCTTCATCAGTATTTCCTCCTGCCTATGACTTGAACTTGTTCAAGAGGAGGGTATCAGGACACCTCTCCTCCCGAAATGGACCTATCTTTTGGCCACTCCTCTGAATGCTTTTTATAGGAGCAGTGAATAGAGTTTTTTTCATTATTTATTTCCTTTTTTTGCCCTTGAGCTGTTTCCTCTGCTGTAAAAATAAAAAGAAAAAAAAAAAAAAAAAAAATATATATATATATATATATATATATATATATATATATATATATATATATATATATATATATATATATATATATATATATATATATATATATATATCAACACAGTTCAACAACCATTAAACTCCACAAGAAAAGAGAAAAAATAAGGAAGGCATTAAACAAAGTTAAACAATATTTATAAAATTATTCACAGCCTGCTTCAAGTATTTGAGAAAATCGAGTGAGATGAGGGTGAGTCAGAATCTGCTGTCAATAGGCACACAAATAGGGATATGAAGAAAAGTGTTATTATATCATTGAGAGACAGGCAGCAGTATCAGGTTAAGAGACTCTAATACATACATGTTGGAAATATCTTAATGCTATTTCTAAAAAGTAATGGACTTGGTCAGGCCATATCATGAGTAGAATGGATAATAGATGGACTACGAGAAAAAAATGACAATCCAGAAACTTTAGAAGTCAGGGTAGGCAGATTAAATTACTACATTTCAGGCATAAGATAGAGTGCAGCAGCATCAGGCAGAGGTGTAGGATGTTGGGAAAGGCCATTGTCTTGCAGCAGACTAGTAATGGTTGATGATGATGAAGATAATGATGATGATGATGATGATGCATGTGCAAGAAATGTGAATAATATAACCTCACAAAACTCAACCTTCATACCTGTGGGGCCTTGCCTGCTGCTCGGTGCCTGCTGCGAGAGGCTCTCTGGGTCAGTACCAGGCTGCTGCTTATCGCCGCCTGAGGTAGTGGGCGGTCTCTTTGCTTGTCTTACTCTCGGGTCTCGTCTATTCCAGAACGTCAGTCGGTACAGCTGTTGAAGGAAGCCCCACAGTCACACAGATGAAACACACACACACACACACACACACACATATATATATATATATATATATATATATATATATATATATTTATATATATATATATATATATATATATATATATATATATATATATATATATATATATATATATATATATATATATATATATATATATATATATATATATATATATATATATATATATATATATATATATATATATATATATATATATATATATATATATATATATATATATATATATATATATATATATATATATATATATATATATATATATATATATATATATATATATATATATATATATATATATATATATATATATATATATATTTTTACAGCAAAGGAGACAGCTCAAGGGCACAAAAGTAAACATTAATAAAAAAAAGCCGCTACTACTGCTCCTAAAAAGAATCCAAGAGGTGGCGAAAGATAAGTCAGTTTCGGGAGAGGTGTCCTGATACCCTCCTCTTGAAAGAGTTCAAGTCGTAGGCAGGAGGAAATACAGTTGAAGGAAGATTGTTCCAGAGTTTACGAGCGTGAGGGATGAAAGAGTGAAGATGCTGGTTAACTCTTGCATAAGGGGTTTGGACAGTATAGGGATGAGCATGAGTAGAAAGTCGAGTGCAGCGGGTTCGCTTGATGGGGGGAGGCATGCAGTTAGCAAGTTCAGAAGAGCAGTCAGCGTGGAAATATCGATAGAAGATAGAAAGAGAGGCAACATTGCGGCGGAATTTAAGAGGTAGAAGACTATCAGTATGAAGAGGAGAGCTGATGAGACGAAGAGCCTTTGCCTCCACTCTGTCCAGAAGAGCTGTGTGAGGGACCCCCCACATGAGATGCATACTCCATACGAGGGCGGACAAGGCCCCTGTATATGGACAGCAACTGTGCAGGGGAGAAGAACTGGCGGAGACGGTACAGAACGCCCAGCCTCGAGGAAGCTGATTTAGTAAGAGATGAGATATGAAGTTTCTAGTTGAGATTTTGAGTTAAGGATAGACCGAGGATGTTTAGTGTTGAGGAAGGTGATAGCTGGGTGTTGTCAAAGAATAGGGGATAGTTGTTTGGAAGATTGTGTCGAGTGGATAGGTGGAGAAACTGTGTTTTGAGGCATTGAAGGACACCAGGTTCTTCTTGCCCCAATCGGAAATAATAGTAAGGTCTGAGGCTTAGCGTTCTGCAGCCTCCAGCCTTGAGTCGTTAAGTTCCTGAAGGGTGGGTCTTCTATTAAAAGAAGTTGAATAATGCAGAGTGGAATCATCGGCGTAGGAATGGATAGGACAGTTCGTTTTGGAAAGAAGATCATCAATGAACAACAGAAAATGAGTGGGAGATAGGACAGAACCCTGTGGGACACCACTGTGAATAGATTTATGGGAAGAACAGTGACCGTCTACCACGGCAGAAATAGAACGGTCAGAAAGGAAACTGGAGATAAAGGTACAGAGAGAAGGATAGAAACCGTAGGAGGGTAGTTTAGAAAGCAAAGATTTGTGCCAGACCCTATCAAAAGCTTTTGATATGTCCAGCGCAATAGCAAAAGTTTCACCGAAACGGCTAAGAGAGGATGACCAAGAGTCAGTTAAGAAGGCTATGAGATCACCAGTAGAACGCCCCTTGCGGAACCCATACTGGCGATCAGATAGAAGGTCAGAAGTGGAAAGGTGCTTTTGAATCTTACGGTTAAGGATTGATTCAAAAGCTTTAGATAGACAAGAAAGTAAAGCAATAGGACGGTATTTTGATTGATTGGAGCGGTCACCCTTCTTAGGTACAGGCTGTGTGAAGGCATACTTCCAGCAAGAAGGAAAGGTAGATGTTGACAGGCAGAGGCGAAAGAGTTTGACCAGGCAGGGTGACAGCATGGAGGCACAGTTTTTAAGGACAATAGGAGGCACTCCATCAGGTCCATAAGCCTTCTGAGGATTGAGGCCAGAGAGGGCATAGAAAACATCATTTTGAAGAATCTTTATAACAGGCATAAAGGAGTCAGAGGGGGATGAGTAGGAGGAATATGCCCAGAATCGTCCAGAGTGGAGTTTTTAGAAAAAGTTTGAGAGAAGAGTTCAGCCTTAGAGATAGATGAGACGGCAGTGTTGCCGTCAGGACTGAGGAGTGGACGGAAAGATGAAGAAATGAAGTTGGAGATGTTTTTGGCTAGATACCAGAAGTCACGGGAAGAGTTAGAGAAAGCAAGGTTTTGACATTTTCTATTAATGAAAGAATTTTTGGTTAGTCGGAGAATAGATTTGGCACGATTTCGGGCAGAAATGTAAAGTTCATAATTAGCATTAGTTTGAAGGCTCTGGTATCTTTTGTGAGCTACCTCTCTATCATTGACAGCACGAGAACAAGCGTGATTAAACCAAGGCTTTTTAGCGTGAGGAGTAGAGAAAGAACGAGGAATGTATGCCTCCATTCCAGAGACAATCACCTCTGTGATGCGCTGAGCACAAACAGAGGGGTCTCTATCCTGGAAGCAATAATCATTCCACGGAAATCGGAAGTACATCCTCAGGTCGTCCCACCGAGCTGAAGCAAAATGCCAAGCATCGCCTCTTCGGTGGGTCCAGAGGATGTACAGGAGCGATAGGACAGGATGCAGAAATAAGATTGAGATCGGAGGAGCCCAACGGAGAGAACAGTTTGACAGAATAAGCAGAAGGGTTTGAGGTAAGGAAGAGGTCTAGAATGTTGGGCCGATCTCCAAGACGGTCAGGAATACGTGTAGGGTGCTGGACCAACTGCTCTAGGTCGTTGAGGATAGCAAAGTTGTAGGCTTGTTCACCAGGATGGTCAGTGAAAGAGGATGAAAGCCAAAGCTGGTGGTGAACATTGAAATCTCCTAGGATGGAGATTTCAGCGAAGGGAGAGTGGGTCAAGATGTGCTCCACTTTAGAATTCAAATAGTCAAAGAATTTTACATAGTTGGTAGAGTTAGGTGAGAGATAAACAGCACAGATGTATTTAGTAATAGAATGACAGTGAAGTCTTAACCAGATGGTGGAAAATTCAGAAGAGTCAAGGTCGTGGGCACGAGAGCAAGTGATGTCGTTGGATAAAGAGAGGATCTGTCTTTAGAGAGCATGCTGAACTACTCTCCGGTGTTGGTGAGACAATAGGGAAACGGTTAGTGAGGACATGGGAAGGGTCTTTGGAGGGCTTCAGCTCCCTTCTCACCTCACATATATACCACACCGGGAGTGGCGCGCGCCCGGTCGGTAGGTGTCTTCCGACCTACCTACCTACATATATATATATATATATATATATATATATATATATATATATATATATATATATATATATATATATATATGTATCTATATATATATATATATATATATATATATATATATATATATATATATATATATATATATATATATATATATATATATATATATATATATATATATATATATATATATATATATATATATATATATATATATATATATATATATATATATATATATATATATATATATATATATATATATATATATATATATATATATATATATATATATATATATATATATATATATATATATATTTAATGATCTAAGTCAATATCAGTGATCTTTTTCACTATATTCCAACATGAAGAAATGAAATGACACTAAGAAATTTCATAGGAGACTCATACCCTCTCGGGAGGTATTGGCTCCGTGACGAGGGAAACACTGAAGCAAACTGCCACCGTCACCACAAAGCACAGGAGAGAAAAATGTAGGTAGTGAACCTGCCCAACTGCCTTCTTGATAAACTCTGGCCGCAGGTCTGGTTTTCCTGTAAACATCAATGCATCAGTCGCTGACGTCATGTACAGAACTACAGAGACTTCACGGTATGATGCATGATACCTATCCATCGCATGAAACGAACCTTCCCTTGTTATGTAATGGAATTATTCATACAAAAATAGCATAATCCCTACAGCTGAAAACAAGGACATTAATTATAACAATTGAAAATATACAAACTGGAATTTACGGAAATGAAGCGGAGTTCACCTACCTGATCCGCAGGGCGGGACGGTGAAGTAAAACTCTGCAATGAAACGCACGATCCCCATGAACAGCCCCGTCACCAGGCCCCAGAAGGCGCCCTGCAACCATCATATGCATCAGCACCGTGTCACTACCTACAATTTTTAATTCTTTGATGATGACCATTATCAGAAACATTCCGCAAAAATATTCACATCAAGTTCACCAGTTCTTGCATCATTTACTACACCCCACCCCCCCTCTCCAACCTTCTCAGTGATTCTTGGGCAGAAGAGGCCGAGGACGTAGATGGCACAGATGGGGGAACAAAGTATGCTGACGATGGTGTTTATATAGTCGAAGAGTTGGGAGTTTCCTGAGTTTCTGCAGAGATAAGCTGTAATAAGATGAGGAGGAACAAGGAGCGATCAAATCAAGTGTACTTATTCTCAAACGTTTTTCTTCCCCTATAACGACTTTTTTCAGTGGACTGTTTCATCCTGAAAGTTACTTCCCATACACCCCCTCCTCCATTTTCCGATAGTTATAGAATTGCTGCTTCTACTACTACTACTACTACCACTACTACTACTACTACTACTACTACTACTACTACTACTACTACTTCTACTACTACTACTACTACTACTACTACTACTACCAGAGCTGGGATTCTGTAGAAAAAATCTACCACCGGTATCGGTAGTCGGTAGCGAGCCGCGTCCAATCGGTATCGGTAGATCGGTAGATTTTTCAGAAATCTACCGATCGGTATAGATTCGGTATCGGTAGATTAAAAAACTCTATAATTATATAATAAAAAATGCTTTTAAAGGCCCATAACACACTTTTTAAGTTATTTCTCTCTTATTTCGGTTAACTTAAGAATAGAAGTAAATTAGAGTCTTTTAATACCTTTTTTAAGTTCAAAAATACATAACTTATTTAATAAATGAATTTCTCCCTCAAAAAATAAACATCAAACTGAAAAAAAGTTAAATTTAAACAAACTAGACAATACAGCATTATTTATTAACTTTCACAAAATAAATTTCTTCCCAACACAAAAAAAAATTACAACTGAAGCAGTCTTGAGCCTCCTACTCCAGGTCGGTGTCGGCGCCCTTCTTGAGGTCCTCCTTGAGGAATGTCTTGAACTGCTCGCTGTTGCCCTTCAACATCACCAACTGCTCAAAGTTGTTGGCAGTCAGGGAGGACCTCTTGGGGCGGAGGATGTTGCCGGCGGCTTACGTGACTAGCCTCACTCTGCCGCGTCCCTCTTACAGGGTTCACACACTCCTACACACGGGCCCCGCTGCGCCACATACTCACTCAACACACAGCATATCCTAACCTCTGGTTCGTAACAATATGATTAAATAGTTCACTGACTTGATCAAAACTTTTTTAATGTAAAATAAAGTTTAAAAAAGGAAAATCACTTGAAAAGTTAAAAGCACAAAACGATTAAGTGCTGCTGCCGCGGCGGGTGGACTTAAAAACACTGCCACTTAAAACACTAGGCGATGAGGCTGAGCACGTTGTCGAGAGCGTAGGAGCTAGAGCGTAGGTGTAGGCTACTCGCGTCGGCAGGCCAAACAAGAGTGGGGCTCCCGCCAAAACTTTTGGCGGGAGCGAGAATCTGCTAGGTCGTGGCTGCCTCTGATTGGCTGAGAACGCCCAGAACGGCCGGTGATTGGCTAAGCGTGATGACGTCAAAGTAATACCTGGAATTTCCTGCTAACTGCTTCCCATAGATGCGCTCGAACGTGTTGAAACTTGTCCGTTTCATTTTGCCGGGGTCGTCTTCTCTTAAGTCTTAACAAAAAAGTCCCGCGCTCGCTTTTTCAATCTACCGATACCGATTGACTGCCAATCATGCGATCGGTAGCGGTATTCGGTAGTTTCTTCAAAATACCGAATGATCGGTATCGGTAGCAGTAATCTACCGCCGGTAGTACCGATCCCAAATGTCAATCGGTAGTCCCAGCTCTGACTACTACTAATGCTACTACTATTATTATTACTACTACTACTACTACTACCACGGTGACTACCATTACCTATACTACTGCTATTAAAGCTATTCCTGTTACCACAGCTACAATTAAGTGTTGCAGCTACGGATGCATTTACTACCCCATTACTTATATTGAAAGCAATCTACTTATAGCATCTATGTGTGGGTATACTCCTCATGCAAAAAAGCCTTGGTTTAATCACGCTTGTTCTCGTGCTGTCAATGATAGAGAGGTAGCTCACAAAAGGTACCAGAGCCTTCAAACTAATGCTAATTATGAACTTTACATTTCTGCCCGAAATCGTGCCAAATCTATTCTCCGACTAACCAAAAATTCTTTCATTAATAGAAAATGTCAAAACCTTGCTTTCTCTAACTCTTCCCGTGACTTCTGGCATCTAGCCAAAAACATCTCCTCCAACTTCACTTCTTCATCTTTCCCTCCACTCCTCAGTCCTGACGGCAACACTGCCGTCTCATCTATCTCTAAGGCTGAACTCTTCTCTCAAACTTTTTCTAAAAACTCCACTCTGGACGATTCTGGGCATATTCCTCCTACTCATCCCCCCTCTGACTCCTTTATGCCTGTTATAAAGATTCTTCAAAATGATGTTTTCTATGCCCTCTCTGGCCTCAATCCTCAGAAGGCTTATGGACCTGATGGAGTGCCTCCTATTGTCCTTTTATACTGTGCGTCCGTGCTGTCACCCTGACTGTTAAAACTCTTTCGGCTCTGACTGTCAACTTCTACCTTTCCTTCTTGCTGGAAGTATGCCTTCATACAGCCTGTACCTAAGAAGGGTGACCGCTCAATCCCTCAAACTCCCGTCCGAGCGCGTTACTTTCTCGTCTATCTAACGCTTTTGATTCCCTCCGTAACCGGCAGAGTCAACAGCACCTTTCCACTTCTGACCTTCTATCTGATCGCCACTATGGGTTCTGCAAGGGCGTTCTACTGGTGATCTCCTAGCCTTCTTAACTGACTCTTGGTCATCCTCTCTTAGCCGTTTCGGTGAAACTTTTGCTATTGCGCTGGACATATCAAAAGCTTTTGATAGGGTCTGGCACAAATCTTTGCTTTCTAAACTACCCTCCTACGGTTTCTATCCTTCTCTCTGTACCTTTATCTCCAGTTTCCTTTCTGACCGTTCTATGTCTGCCGTGGTAGACGGTCACTGTTCTTCCTAAATCTATTAACAGTGGTGTCCCACAGGGTTCTGTCCTATCTCCCACTCTTTTCTGTTGTTCATTGATGATCTTCTTTCCAAAACGAACTGTCCTATCCATTCCTACGCCGATGATTCCACTCTGCATTATTCAACTTCTTTTAATAGAAGACCCACCCTTCAGGAACTTAACGACTCAAGGCTGGAGACTGCAGAACGCTTAGCCTCAGACCTTACTATTATTTCCGATTGGGGCAAGAAGAACCTGGTGTCCTTCAACGCCTCAAAAACACAGTTTCTCCACCTATCCACTCGACACAATCTTCCAAACAACTATCCCTGATTCTTTGACAACACCCAGCTATCACCTTCCTCAACACTAAACATTCTCGGTCTATCCTTAACTCAAAATCTCAACTGGAAACTTCATATCTCATCTCTTACTAAATCAGCTTCCTCGAGGCTGGGCGTTCTGTACCGTCTCCGCCAGTTCTTCTCCCCTGCACAGTTGCTGTCCATATACAGTGGCCTTGTCCGCCCTCGTATGGAGTATGCATCTCATGTGGGGGCTCCACTCACACAGCTCTTCTGGACAGAGTGAGGCTAAGGCTCTTCGTCTCATCAGCTCTCCTCCTCATACTGATAGTCTTCTACCTCTTAAATTCTGCCGCAATGTTGCCTCTCTTTCTATCTTCTATCGATATTTCCACGCTGACTGCTCTTCTGAACTTGCTAACTGCATGCCTCCCCCCCTCCCGCGGCCCCGCTGCACTCGACTTTCTACTCATGCTCATCCCTATACTGTCCAAACCCCTTATGCAAGAGTTAACCAGCATCTTCACTCTTTCATCCCTCACGCTGGTAAACTCTGGAACAATCTTCCTTCATCTGTATTTCCTCCTGCCTACGACTTAAACTCTTTCAAGAGGAGGGTATCAGGACACCTCTCCTCCCGAAACTGACCTATCTTTCGGCCACCTCTTTGGGTTCTTTTTAGGAGCAGTGAGTAGCGGGCTTTTTTTTTCATTAATGTTTGCTTTTTGTGTGCCCTTGAACTGTCTCCTTTGCTGTAAAAAAAAAAAAAAAAAAAGAGGTCCAGCATTACGTACTGAATGACAGGGATCCAGACGACGGACGCAGCCACCAGCAGAACCACGGACACGCGCCCCACCATGATCATCTCCTGCTCGGAGGGCGAGCCGCGGATCCACGCCGGGCCGCCTGTTCGTACCAGGTGCCAAATGTCGACGCTAACGATGGTGGAGGCCGAATTGAAGACGGAAGTAAGAGAAGACATAAGGGCTGCCATCATTACTGCCAACATCATTCCTTTTAATCCTGTAAAGATGGCATTCGTCCGTAGGCAATGACTGGCATTATTATATATGATCAATGTAATCACAACAGCATGAGTATCAGCAGCAACAGTGTATAAGGAAAGTCAGCAGCTGTACCTACCTGTTGGCAGAACATTAAGCACCAGCTCCACGTAGGCGGAGTTGGTACAGCCCCTCTCGCTGCCACAGACAGCCAGGCACTGGTCAGGACTAGCGCAGGCCACGCGGTCAGGGTAAAGGATTCTCGCAGCCATTCCCGGAAACACCATAACCCAGAGAGGCAGAAATTTGAGGTAGGCAGCCATGATGGTGCCACCCTTGGCATGCAGCATACTCCTACTGGCCAGCGTCCTCTGCACTATTACCTGTGACCATAAAAATTATAAGCAGGTGAGGCTGGCAAACGCCTTAGCAATAACTGCATGCCTGTACTATAATTCCTCATCGACAGAAATTTCGTGCACGAGGCAAACTAATAAGTCTGACTTTGAACAAGAGTTAACCGTCGAATATGCATGTGGGTATGGAGAAACCCCGTGACCTAAAAAAAATCATCCTAGTCTCCCCTGGGACTTTATAGCACAACAAAACCTTGAACATAAAGCTCTACCTGTTGTTCGCAATGCGGCATTTTTATTTTTCAACTAGTGTCTGAGTATGCACTTTCTCCTCATGGAGCAGTACTCATTTTTTCGCTAAATTGGGGCTCGAAATGGTGTGCTATTTAAGTCAAGCACTCTCTTTCTGATGTTTTTGCATTATTTTTGTCCAATAGATTCAGTTTTATGAACAGATATGGAAGCAGATGTCGACTCACACATCTTGGTGTCTAGCGTTACATCTTCATCCTCCTCCTCAAAAGGTTTTCTCAAGCTCAGCAATACTTCCATCAAGTCTTTGACATGGCGCTGAAATCGGCGTTGAGAGGCATTTCTTTCCTCTTGATGAGGCAGATCTAATCACCATTATTGTCTACACAATAAAACCTGTGCACAGGCACGAAAGTCCCCAGTGTAGGTTGAAAAGTACAGACACCACTGCAGGAAAATGCTCCAACATGGCATCCATCTTTGATATTCCCCGCATCATAATTATTCAGATCTATATTATTCTGACTCCAAATGGGTCATCACACATTACCAGATTAAATTAGCAACAAAAATAATAATTGCAAACATCAGCTTTTTTACTGAAAAAAAATATATATATATATATATATATATATATATATATATATATATATATATATATATATATATATTAATGAAAAAATCGATAGAACACATTTTGAAAAATGGGCACATTTTTTTTTTTTTATGTGGCCACGACACTCAGATCAAGAATGTTTTACAAACCTAAATTTTCAAAATGGTAACAAGAATGAAACTTAAATCAATTTTAAAGGACCGAGTGCCAGGGAAACACAGCATAAGTGTGTGTGTATGTAGTGTGTGTGTGTGTATGTGTGTGTGTATGTAGCAATGACCCCTACAAATGGACACACGCTCTCGCGGTGACTCCTCAGAAAATGTGGCGCGGCAGCGCAGACTCATGTTTTCGTTCGTCCTGTCTCCTGTGCCAGTCAAACTTTGTCCCTGTTGTCCGTGTCACGTCCGTGTCTTGTGTGCCTTCAATGTTAACTTCTCTTGTTACTCGTTTATCTTCCACTGTCTGTCCTCGTCCTGCTACAGTTATCTTTTACATATTGTTCTACATTCACACCGACACATAAATGTTATCTACACTAAACAACATTCACATACACGCACATACACTTTAACAACGTCTCGTTTGTGTTGTGTTTGTCTTAATGACCTGTGATATTTTTATCAATAAGTAACCCTGACGGATATTGCCTTTCTCTATCCGTGAACCAATTAGCGCTTAGAACACTCACTACCGCCAACATGTGTGTGTGTGTGTGTGTGTGTGTGTGTGTGTGTGTGTGTGTGTGTGTGCAATTCACCAATGCCTTGATCACAAATTGGATTCGAAATCACCAGCAAGTACCCTCCCAACAAGAGCAAGCTTATTATATTCGATCTTTGGGTACTACCAGGACCTTCCCACACCACACACCCCATGCCTCTTGCTCAGGGGGTGAACAGCAGCTACTCCTTGCCAGCGGAAAAATCCCGGCCTGAATGGAACCTCCTCCTGTCAGTAGGGGTGGGCAGGTACCGGTACCAGTACCGGTACTAACGGTACCAGCTAAACGGTACGGTACCGGTACCAGATTGCTCGGTACCGGTACCAGTTGCTCGAATTTATTTATTGGATTTATTGATAATTCTTCATGTCCGTTTTTTTTTAGGTTGCTAATAAATATTGTTATTGTTATTAGACTATGATCGAGTACATCCATAATAACTATACATGCTATTTTTTTATCGAAAAAATAAATATTCACTTCATTCAGAGAGAGAGAGAGAGAGAGAGAGATCACCACTTAGTAAGTGGATATCTCGGTGATATGGGTAGTGGGTACTCGATCATAGTCTAATAACAATAACAATATTTATTAGCAACCTAAAAAAGAAAAAGAATCGGACATGAAGAATTATCCAGTAACTCCAATAAATAAATAAAATAATAAAATAATGAAAAAGGGAGCTGTGATGGAAACGAAAAGCAGGACAAAATGGTGGGAGCTTGGGGAGACGGTCAGCGGGGCAGTGACTCAGCGTCTACACACAGGGCCCATACCGCGTGATACCACATGGAGGCGGGCGGGCGAGCGCCGAGCGTCACTAAAGCTGCTCCCACACTGGGGTTGGTAACGCGCGTCATGAGTCGGACTTTCGAGGGAAGGAAACTCCCAAAAACGAGGCGACCGTCTGTCAGACGTCAGTGGACGTTGTGGTTTTCCTTCCCTCGGGGTAATACAGGGAATCCCTTTATCCCTCTCTTCTCTCCCTGTCCCCGGTATAAAAGAGAGCGCAGAGCGATGAAGTGGCCCATAACCCACCCTCATTTCAACCTACAGGTAAGCAGCTTTCCGTTGCCCAGTGATTTAACGCCCTCCAACACCCATCCCAGTGAAGCATTCCTCCCCTTCTCCCCCGTGCCTCATCCCCCCTGTCCCCGGCTTACCATACTGATTAATATCTTAGCGAGTAGTACCTTTTGCCACAAGCCGCCCTCGATCATTTCAACCTGCTGGTGACGACCCGGCGACACAATCGTCTCGTCCACACACACACACACACACACTCGCACACACCACCCAAACTCCCTCCTACCCCAATTAATGTTCAACATGTAATCGTTCTCTCGTAGCTCTTGTGAGCGAACCGTAGGTCCTCCAAGGTCATGTCGTGTAGATTGTAAGTTCTAGGGCAATCTAGGCTATTAACATGCAGTGTTTCTCTCGTATCCCCTTGTGAGCGGACCGTTGGCCCTCTGAGGTTATGCCGTATAGATTGTAAACTCCTCTAGGCCATCTTCACTGTATGGAAACAACTGAGCGCGGGACTCGCCAGTCCCGCCAAATGCCCCTCGGCTAGGTTCTCGGTGAGTCCCGCGTAGCTCCGCCCATTTTACCATATATGGGAGTTGAGGCGATCGAGTAGCGTGATGACGCGCTTGAAAAGTCCTAGTGTGGGAGCAGCTTTAGATCCAAATGGTATCGGTACTAGCTAGCGGCAATGCGCAGTGCCAAGTGATCATTAAGCTTCCCGGAACCCAAGTGATCATGATGCTTCGCGGTACCAGTACCGATACCAGTTATCGGTACCGGCGAGTGATCATTAAGCTTCCCAGAACCCAAGTGATCATGATGCTTCGCGGTACCAGTACCAGTACCCGCCTCCATGTGGTATCACGCGGTATGGGCCCTGTGTGTAGACGCTGAGTCACTGCCCCGCTGACCGTCTCCCCAAGCTCCCACCATTTTGTCCTGCTTTCCGTTTCCATCACAGCTCCCGTTTCCATTACTTTATTATTTGATTTATTTATTGGAGTTACTGGATAATTCTTCATTTCCGATTCTTTTTCTTTTTTAGGTTGCTAATAAATATTGTTATTGTTATTAGACTATGATCGAGTACATCCATAATAACTATACATGCTATTTTTTTTCGAAAAAATAAATATTCACTTCATTCAGAGAGAGAGAGAGAGAGAGAGAGAGAGAGAGAGAGAGAGAGAGAGAGAGAGAGATAAATTTACATAGATTTACATATAAAATTAGACCACACAGACCCCATGGTACAGACTAGGTGGTCTGTCCTAAACCTAAGTGATTTTACATTAATCAGAAGGCTCCTAAACGTTGCATTTCTACTCTAGTTGATATTAAGTTGAAGGAAGAGAGAGAGAGAGTTTTCTTTACAGGAAATTTGTTTGGGAATTTCATCAGAATTCATTAAGAAAAAAAAACTCCTTTGGGTACCGGTACCGGTACCGGTACTAACGGTACTTGAGTTTTCGGTACCGGTACTACCGGTACTCAAATTAACGGTACTTGCCCATCCCTACCTGTCAGGCTGCGAAGCCTGGCAGCGCAGAGTTTTAACCCCTGAGCTACGGACGGTGTGTGTGTGTGTGTGTGTGTGTGTGTGTGTGTGTGTGTGTGTGTGTGTATATGGAGAGACACTTACCTGGTCGGTGCACCAGTACCACACTTGCAAGATGGCCATGCCGAAGACCATGCCCAGCCATGGGTAGTCCATGTTTTCAGGGTCTATGGGTCGCAGCAAATTCATGTAATAACGGGATGTTTTACCGCAGGGTTGCTGGCGGTCGTCCAGGGCCTGTACGCTGGCTTGGGCGTAAGGGAAACTCTCCACCATGTTGCTATAGCCACCCACCGCATGGAAGGCTGCGGGAGACAGACCATAAGGAACCAGACCTACCATTTTTGTCGTGTCAACGTTCTTATTATTATCATGTTACTGTGCTGGATACTTTGGCACGTCACCTGCATACCTGAGCTGGAACTTCCTTAGGCAAGATCTGCCAGAATTGGTTGTGGGGATGATTTCTACATCAACAATTAACATTCCTCTGCGTTTGGTTTTGTGCGCGTGTGAATGTGAATGTGTGTGTGTGTGTGTGTGTGTGTGTGTGTGTGTGTGTGTGTGTGTGTGTGTGTGTGTGTGTGTGTGTGTGTGTGTGTGTGTGTGTGTGTATTTGAAGTCAAGTCATCCGTCAAGCAATCATAATTCAATTTAGTGATGTGATGCCAGTGATGGACTGACATTTGGTTCACAGCATGGATGGTTCACAGTGATATTTTTTCATAGAAAATTACTGTCAAGCATTATTCAATGATATATGGTCATCAACGCTCCCTTCCCCATCATGAAGCCATAATGAGGCAAGCTATGGGGAAGTCGTGGCACGAGAGCGACAGTAACATACTCATGGCGGAGAGGATGAGGGCGCCGATCACCATGAGGAAGGTCTGCAGCGTGTCGGTGTACACGACGGTGGTGAGGCCCCCGGCGATTGCAAAGATGGCGGCCACGGTGAGCAGAACTGCCACACTAACGTACAGCGACGCCTGGGAGGTGTGGTTCATGGCCTGCTGGATGAAGAGCGCTCCCGCATACAGGTCGGCCTGCGGCAGGGAGGGTTTAATTTTCTTTTATTATACACTTTATCAATTGTTTCTATTAATACTGTTCTCACAGTACTGTTGACATTTAACCCGCAAACTGCTGTACGCCTTCTGGGCGGCTGAGCGGTAAGCTGCTGTAAGCCTTCTGGAAGCAGGCTTTTCAAACAGGCGCCAAAAAGTTTCCGCCGCGGCTTCAGATACTGCCAGAAAAACATTTTTGTGATAGAAAAATCTAAGAAATATGCAGGATACAACACATTTCGAGCTACAGATATGTGTATTGTAATATTTATGACACGTTTATGTAACTTAGATATCATTTATTGAAGGTCAATCTCTCGCTGATATAGCCACACTAGGCGACGCACTCAGAATCTCAGTCCCGCAGCTTACGGGTTAAAGGCACCTACCTAAACGTCTATTTAATAGTTAATTTAAAACTAATTTCTCCACACAAAATACTTTACTATTTACCTTTTAGAATTTTTGCCTTTCAATCAAATTTATACACAGTTTTCATTCAGTCACTAAGAGCCGCTTTCACAGGCACTTTTGTTTGTTCTGATCGTTACCAATGAGCGGCGATCGCCGCTACCAACAGGAAATCCGCTTTCACAGTCATCTTTTGCGGTGGTGTTTGTTTGCATCAGTACCAGAGATTGGAACCTCTGGTAACGGAGCTCTGGTAGCCGCGGGGGCTCCCCAATGGAGCTTACCAATGACATTAATTAGTAAATAGTACAAATTCTTGCTCTCAAGAGGTTATATTATTTCTTTAAATGGATGTAAAAAAATACTTCACAATACAGCAACACGTTGCACGGCTTCAATGGTAATATGAGAAAAAAAATAGAAGACTTTGAATGACATGAATTCACTTCACCTGCTGACCAGTAAACGTCCTGCTGGGAATTTCAATTTGATTGCTTGATTGTTTATTGTTGCAAAATACACAATAAAGGAGAATGGAGGACTTTAATATTTGTCACCGTTATTAACCTGTTATGCCTTCTAGGCCAAACTCATATTATTCTAGATAGATAAGCCTCATATGTATGCATGGGGATACATATAACGAAATCAGTTCTGTTATGTAAAAATGTGAAGTCTTCTAAATAAGTGTGAATAATGAACAAATGTAATGAATATATATAAGTGAAGAGTCTGTCTTGCTGACATCTGCCAAATAATATAACTTTAATACTTGTCACCATTATGAAATAAATTTTCACCTATTATCCCCAGGAAATATTAGACTATCAGCAGATTTGAGCGGTGTATTACTGCGAGACACTCCACATTTTTTTCATCATATCTATTCTTCAGTTATTCTTTATATTTAGTCCTCAAGTTTACTTTTTGTACGTTTATTTTTCACATTTATCATTCATAATCCTCCGCTCACCTAATGTAATGATATTTCCCGCCGCTTCGGCATACCAACACTGCCGAATCATGCGCCTTCGTCTTGTCATGACCGTAACCACGCTGGTAGTCGCCGATACTACGAAAACAGAGACTGTGAAAGCAGATCGAGGCGATGATAATGGCTGCTACTGCAAGATGGTAGGGCCTTTGGTTACGATGCGCATCAGACGACTATGAAAGCAGCCCTTAGTCCTTGACCCACTTGTGAGCTCTTCAAACACCACAACGCAGAGGCACCAACAGACAAGGTATGCACCTGCCGCCACCTGGCCATCTACGTGCAACTATATATAGGTATACTTTATGCACCAGAAATGACTAGACTCAACAAGACATGGTGTTCATTAATTCAAAAAACGGCGCCAAAAAAAAAAAAAAAAAAAGAATTAGCCTTTTTAATATATAGGAAATATATCATCTAGCATCTACTGTACGCACAGCAATTTTGGTGAAGATGTAGAGGGAGAGGGAGATGCACGTCAGGAGGACTCTGATGCGATGACCTCCGTACCTCATCCTTAAGTACTCCGGCATCGTGTACACTCCGGCACTCATGTACACAGGCACGAACACCCACCCCAGTGTCAGCAGCCCGTAAATTGCCTGCAGGAGAAAGTTTACTTTATTGAGTCCCATAGTGGTTGGTTCGTTCTTGTCTTGTCTTGGTAAGGTTGAAACTCCTACTCCGGAAAATTCACCGCTATGATCGCTATGTACAAGGCCCAGCGAGGCGGGAAACTTTCTTTAGATGCTTTGTCTTATTACTGACTTTTGTACACATAAAAAAGACTAATAACCTAGATAAGAGTGCAATGCCGTATCTGATAAGTCAGAACAAAAAATATTGAGTCTTTCAGAGCGGTGTTCTAGATAAAGACGTGAAGCAAGAAGTAAATACGGCCTACGGTAACATTTTTTGGAGTGTTGATAAGAGAGACTGATAAGCAAGATTCCTGTGCTTCACCAAATCTGACCTTTTTATAATCAAATAAACTAAATATTAAAGAAAATATCCCAAATTCTGTTTTGTAAATAAAAAGCTGAGGCAAGGAAAGGACACACTGTCAATAAATCTATCTTAAGACCTCCAGATCCTTTAAGACTCTTAAAATAAATTAGAGCAAACGAGTTCCTTATGGAAAAGTGGAAACATATAGAGAATCAATCAATCAATCAATCAGTGGGGGCATACGCTGGGGGGCGCGTCGCCTCGCCCACCCCACAACGCCCCCGGTCCCTCCGGGCGAGTCTCCATGCAGGCCCCCTTCCCAACCCGAGAACCTCCCGGCAGGATCTATCGACTTGCTCAACCCACGAACTCCGTGGGCGTCCCCTTGGCCTCCTCCACTCAGGGTTGTCTCTTACAGAGACAACCCGATGAGCAGGATCAGCTTCCGGAAAACATGCCACGTGCCCGTATAGCCGGAGTTGGCGTTGACGGACTATGGAGGTAATATATGTCGAATCAGTCTCACGGAGTAGTCGCCGGTTTGACACAAAGTCATTCCAGCGATATCCCATGATTCTGCGTAGACACCCATTACCAAAGGCATCAATCCGCCTCTCCAAGTCCCCATTTAGTGTCGAGTAAGACAGGGAGCACAAGGGACTTGAAGATCCGAATCTTTGTCCTTCTGCACAGGTATCGACAACGCCATATACTTGTGATGAGCGAGTCCATAACACCGTGGGCCAGACCAATCCGTGGTAAGACTTCCTGGCCAGACTCACTGTTGTTATGAACTACGCTACCAAGATACGTGAAACTTTCTGAGGTCTCAACGTCCTCGCCACACACATGAACAGACTGTACTGTTTCATCTAGCAAGCCTCCAAACATCTGTACCTTGGTCTTGGCCCAGGAGTCCCTGAAGTCCCAAGGGCTTCGCCTCCTCATGCAGTGCCTTGAGAGCCACCACCAAAACCTCCAGCGACTCCGCCAGGATTACTGAATCATCAGCAAAAACAAGGTCAGTGACCCTGGAATTGCCAATGGATGCTCCGCAATGACTCTGGTCCACAACTCTGCCCAGTCCATACAAGTGTTGAAAAACGATGGGGCAAGGACACAGCCCTGCCTCACTCCCGCATTCACGGGAAAGAAGCTGGACAGCCCCCCCCCCACACACACACACACTTCACAGCACTCTCTGTCCTAGAATACAGACCAGTCAGCAAACCAATAGTCCTCGCAGGAATAATACGGAGTCGCAGAAGATCCCAGAGTGCCTCACGATGCACTGAATCAAACGCCTTCTTGAGATCGACATAGGCTGCAAGCATCCCCTGTCGAAACTCATGTCAGCTCTCCACCAGTACGCGAAGCTACGGTCAGTTGTTGACTTGCCAGGCGTGAACCCAGACTGTTCAGGTCTCTGCAGCTTCAGCAGCTGGCTGCGAATTCGCATCAGCAGATAGATGGGCAAGCACCTTGCCTGGCTCACTGAGCAGTGTAATACCACGGTAGGTGTTGCAGTCCTGGCGGTCCCCTTTCCCTTTCCAGATAGGGACGACCAATACCCTCTTTCAGTCAGGAGGAATAGTACCGGACTGCCATACGGCAGTCAAGACCACATGCAACCCTCGCATCATGGCCTCACCTCCAGCTTTGAGCAGCTCTGCACTGATGTTACAGGTGCCAGGTCCCTTCCCAGTCTTCAACTTGGCCACAGCCTCTCTGACCTCACCCAGAGAGGGTGGTCTTTTGTCTACCTGAAACCAAGCAATTGGAAGCTGCCGATGTGGAGGGTCCGCCATGTACAGCTGCTCAAAGTACTCAGCCCAACGAGCCATCTGCCCATCCATGTCAGACACTAGGCAGCCGTCAGCTGTTCAGATAGCGCTCACCTGAGAGGAAGACTTGGAGCGGAGCTTCTTCAGGGCTCGGTAAACAGGTCGGAGGTCATTCGCATTTAAATGGCCCTCGACTTCCTCACCGAGACCCCTGACATACCTCTCCTTGTCTCTCCTTAGGAGAGCTCTAGTCTTACGTGACAGAGCCCTGTATTGGTCCCGGTTCCCAGCAAGTCTGGCAGCGCGACTCTCCTCAATATTCTCCAGTGTCTCCACCGAGGCAAAGCCACTCCTAGATCTTGGGCGCTCTCCAATGCACTCCTTGGCAGCTTGCAGAGTCTCACGTTTGAAGGTATCACACAGTTCTACAGGGTCCTCCAGGGTACTGAGCACATCGAACCGATTTGTGACTGTCACTGCATACTCCTGGGCACATGCCAGGTCCTTCAGCCTCTCGAGATGGAACACAGTAGTGTTGCATCTCGAGATTCTTCTTGGCCTGACATGAAGCTTGAGTGTTGCAACAACAAGCCTATGGTCAGTTGCAAAGAACTCAGCACTCCGTAAAACCTGCAGTTCTGAAGGATCCTCCAACGAGCACTTACGAGAATGTGGTCGATCTCTGGTATCAGGAACCCGCAATTCTCAACCTTCTGGACTTTGCAATATTCAGGAGGAGAAAGCTGTTGATGTTCCTGGTACCAGAACCATGGGGACCAACACATAGCTCGTAGCCAACCCTGTCAGTGCCAGTAGTAGCACTGAAGTCGCCCAGGACAATGAGTGTGTCCCGGGGAGGGCACTGGTCTAATACGGAGTCGAGTTTGGCGAAGTACATCTCCTTCTTTTCAGTTTCACGCACCTCAGTAGGAGCGTACACTGCGACAAGAGACATGAGGCCCAGTGTGTGCCTCAGCCTCACCTGCATTATAAGCTCATCAACCGGAGTAACCTCATCCACAAATGGCAGCAGTTGGCTGGAGATGCCCATAGCTACCTACCCCCTTGAAACGGAAACCATTGCCCATGCCGGACCAGTAGAAGGTGTACCCCCCTCATTGATCTCGCCACTGAAAGGCATCCTCGTCTCAGAGAGTCCCATTATGTTCACCTTCAGCCTCCTGAGCTCATTTGATAGGAAGGGCAATTCATCATCGTCCGAGAGGCTCCGGAAGTTCCAGAAGGCCACACGCAGAGCCCTCCAAAGGTTAATCCCGGGCCTGGTTCTGCAGGCCTTTGCACCGCCCCGGCCACCCCCAAAATAAAAAGAGGGGCTAGGGGGACCTTCCTCCTTCGAGGTGCAGGGGTCCCTAACCCCCAACCAACCCAGATCAGGGGCTGGCCTGACTGCTCGCCATAGGGCAGGGACGCAGGACCCCCGGGGGGGATTAATCCCCCGGTTATTCAAAGA
>NC_066516.1:3158407-3175907 GCF_024679095.1 Eriocheir sinensis
TCACAACTAGTTGACGGGAAATCTCTTCAGTCTTGGCGCGCTGGCTTCGCGTAAGGGGCCGATTGTTATGGCGACTTTCACTGCGACAACTCAAACACACTCTGCGTTCTTACTCCGAATTTAAGTGGAAACAGGACGAAATCTTCAAGTTTTAGTGCATACAAGCAGGCAGGAGTGTCTCTAGAGTGATTTGGTCGAGGATTCAAGGTAACTTATATAAAATAGCACCATGCGTGCACTTTGAAAACGTTGTGTAAAAAATGGCAAATTTGCGTAACTTTAGGTTGAAATCTTTACGTAAAATGAATGATAACTGTAGGATAGTGAAGTCCACAGTTTTACGTATTAGGAAACAAGAAATGTACGTTTAGTTAGTGCCTACATGGCAACTCAGCTCAGTTCCCGCGTCGCCTAACTCGCCTTAGGCACGCACGCAGTCAGCTGGGCACTTCCCCTCTGTAAAGGATTATCGCTGTCCTGCCTCTGTTTACTCTCCAAGTAAAGGACCTACAGTTACTCATCGTCTCTGTACCCTTCCCCACAACTGGACGAGCGTGCAGAACTTCATGGTGAGCAACAGGTTGGCCCAGCGCCTGCATTTGCTGAAGCTCGTCGGGTTCTTCCCCGGGGACGTGCAGGCCGACCTGGACCGGGCCAAGGCAGAGGAGAAGGAGGACGACGAGGTGATCTTGGCCCAGCTTGCCAGGGAGCTGGCCGACGACCAGCCGGACCCGCCGACGGACGAGTTGCTCCTCGCCGCGGTCGGCAACTACGCCGGCTACCTGGCCAGGAAGGTCCAGGCCAACTCCTCTGTGGCCGAGTGCTGCAAGCAGGAGCTTGCCCAGCAGGAGGAGATGAAGATTACCGTGGAGCTCGAGAGGGGCGACCCGCCCTCTGTGATGTTCGACGCCCTGGTCGAGCTGGTCGACAAGGGAGAGCTGGAGACGGGCCGGGCGGTCCTGAAGCGGCCATCTCTCCCAATGGCCCACATGGCGTCCTTCGGGATGTCGCTGTGGGACTCCCTGATGTGCAGGGAGGACAAGAAGGAGCGCAGGTTGAGGTTCCTCTCCCTTGCCATGCGCCACAGGGACGGGTTCAGGCACCTCCTGGGTTCCTGGCGGCCTCAGACCCGACCTTGCAGGGGTACAGGTGCCAGGAGGGGCACAACCTGGCCAACACCATCTTGCCGCACATCAGCAGGTCCCTCTTCAACTGTTTCGGTGCTAATTTCTCCAAGGACGTGACCTCAGAAGCGAGGAAGAACAAGGCCTTGAAGCAGCCGACCGGCAGGAAGAGGAGCAGTATCGAGGAGGGCAGGAAGGAGACGGCGAGGAACAGGGACGTGTACAAGTCCAGGAAACTGACCGGGGCCCACAAGTCATAGGCCAAAAGGCTAAAGTGATTGTTCAGTGAAGAGGTCCAGATAGCCTGCAAGACTTGCTGCGGCAATAGTGACATCAGAATTCAACCAAAATAAGTTGTGATTGTATATAGAAAAATGAATATTTTGCTTTTGTTGAGTAAAATTAAGATGTTTCTGCATGCTTTCCTCAAGTATTAAGTTTCTAATGTGAAAATTAAGTGATTTATTAGATGTTAAAATTGCACTAAATAAAAAAAAAATAAGTAGCTATTTCGGGCAAAACTTATAAGATATGCTAAATATTGCTATTGATTCTGAAAATATAAGTGATTATCTCTGCATTTGGTGATGTTTGTGCATCTAGCGTAAAATCTGAGGATTTTATAGCCTTTTTAAGTTTTGTTATACTTATATAAAAAACAATTAATCGGGATTTTATTAGGGAACGACTTTGAATTTTTTGATACCGCTGCTCATGGAGACTCATATATGCCTAAGGGAGGTGCCTGTTTTAGTTTCAGGTCGCTAGCTGCTTTGGTTTTGAAAATATTTAAATTTTAAATATTTGAAAATCGGCCCCCTGCGAATCGGCCCCGCGCCCCGTTTCCCGTCAAGAGATTGTGAAGTCTATGGTTACAGTATATTTTAGATCATACAAGAACATGTAGCAAAAATATATGCGAGTTGGAACACTTCCCGCCTGGCGTCTGTCCGCGCCCCACGGGGCGCGGACGGCTCGCCTTGCTCCCCGACCCCCTGCTCGCTCCTCCCGGAGCCTTCTAGAGGCACATGGACGCCGGGGGAAGCTTCCAGCACAACACTATCCCCCCCTCTTAATTGTGATCGTCCCGATCACACACTTAACTATATACAAACATAAGAGAATTAATCATAAGCATAATAATCGTCGTATCGCTGTGGACGCCTGCGTTATCTCTGTCTTCTGTTCGGTGCGTCCTGGGAGTCTTTCTCCTGGTGCGCCTCGTCGTCGTCCGCTTCTTGGGGTGTCCCTGGAACATCTGCCGAAGCCGGGAGGTTATCTCCCTCGGCTGAAAGGTCCAGAAGGCCTATGTCGTCGTCGACCTCCTCTCGGTCCTGGACGTCCCTTGCGTTTTCGTCGGCTGCTGGGTGTCTGTAGTTGTTCTAGGTGTAGTTTCCTGGACCGTGGTACCTCCATAGGCGGTTGACGTGGACAACTTTCGGCTTGGTCCTTTCCGTTCCCCGGATTCGGCAAGTTACGTCGGAGAGGCGTTCTAGCACAGTATAACGGTCTTCCCAGGGGCTCTGTAACTTCGGAGACTGTCCTTTCTTCCTCTGCGGGTTGTAAAGCCAGACTTGGTCTCCTTCCTTGAAGTCAACGTGGCTTGCCCTCATATTGTTACCGCGCTTCATGGCCTCCCCGGAGAACTTCAAGGCACCACGGACTTGATAGTGCACCTCTTCCAGCCGTTCCTATAGTTGACGGGCAAAACTGGAGGTGTCCCTTGGAAGGCTTTCCCCAGGAGGCCTTCCTGTCAGTAGGTCCACCGGCAATCGCAGCTCACGTCCAAACATCAGCTTTGCCGGTGAATACCCCGTAGTCTCGTGGGCGGCAGACCTGTAGGTCATGAGGAGCGCAGGCAGCTTCTGATCCCATGAAGACTGATCATTGTTGCACTGCTTGGCCAACTCCTGGCCCAACGTCCAATTAAACCTCTCCACCATTCCATCTGACTGTGGGTGCAGAGGGGTGGTCCGGGTCTTCTTGACAACAAGGAGCTTGCAGCAATCAGCAAGGACTGTTGACTCAACATTCCTTCCCTGGTCGGAATGGAGCTCGTTAGGCACACCGAAGCGACAGAAGAACTCCTCCACCAATACCTTAGCGATGGTAGTGGCTTCCTGGTCAGGGATGGCGTAGGCTTCCGGCCACTTGGTGAAGTAATCCATTGTGACGCAGATGTACCTATTTCCGTTCGTCGTCAGAGGCAAGGGTCCTGCTATATCCACTGCCACCCGTTCCATGGGGGCTCCAACCTGGTATAGTTGCAATGGGGCACGGTGACGCTTCTTGGGGCCCTTCATTGCACAGCACACCTCACACGCGTGACACCATTCTTCCACGTCCTTCCTCATGCCAACCCAGTAGAACCTTTGGCGCAGGCGACTCAGTGTCTTCTTTACCCCAAGGTGTCCGCTGGTGATGCTGTCGTGCATTTCTTTCAAGACGCCTTCCCGGGACTTCATAGGTAGCACCGTGGACCAGTAGTGGTCAAGACCATCATGAGAGACCCAACGTCGCTGCAACACCCCGTTGTCCATCCGAAGAGTGTCCCACTGAGTCCAGTAATTCTTGGTGGTAGGGCTTTCTCTCGAGATTACTTCCCACCCAGGTCGCGTTGACGATTGACTCAGCCACTCCATAATTGGTCTCAGATCTCGGTCCTCCTGCTGCAGTTTTCCCATGTCTTCCCATGGCACTTCCGCTGTCTGTTCCACTGTAGTGCGGCGGCACATATTCTGGACGCTTTCCCTCTGGAGGCAGTGTTGACACTCAGGTAGGCAGGGGCGCCGGCTCAAGCTGTCCGCGTTACCGTGTGTTAGCCCAGATCGGTGCACAATAGTGTAGTGATGTTGCTCTAGTTTACCTATCCAGCGAGCAAGCTGGCCCTCAGGGTTTTTCAGTGACTTCAACCACCGCAATGCAGCGTGATCCGTGCGGATGGTGAAAGTTGCACCGTACAGGTAAGCATGGAAAAAGTCAAGGCTCTTGACTACTGCCAGGAGTTCTTTCCGGGTCACGCAATAGTTTTTTCTCGGCTGGGGTGAGCTTCTTGCTGAAGTAGGTGAGTACGGGCGAGCTGATGAGGGCCTCCTTGAGCTTCTCAAAGGCAACCTGAGTTTCCGCTGTCCACTCAAACTTGCGCCCCTTCTTCGTCAGGAGGTGCAGTGGTGTAGCAATCGTAGCGAAGCCTTTACAAACCTGCGGTAGTATGAGCGCAACCCGAGGAAGCTCCGCAGCTCCTTCACGTTGGTGGGTGTCGGCCAGTCCCTTACCGCAGCCACCTTCTCAGGATCAGTGCGTACTCCAGCCTCGCTCACGATGTGTCCCAAGTATTGGACCTCCCTTTGGAATAGGCAGCATTTCTTCGGGCTGAGCTTAAGGTGTGCAGCTCTAAACCGGGCGAAAACCTCTGATAGCCTTTCTATCTCCTGCTCGAAGGTCTGGCCAAAGACAATCACGTCGTCGAGGTAGATGAGTGCCGTCTTCCAGTGAAGTCCCTCCAGCACCCTCTCCATCAGCCGCTCGAACGTGGCCGGCGCGTTGCAGAGGCCAAAGGGCATAACCTTAAACTGCCACAGGCCTTGACCGTAGGAGAAGGCTGTTTTCTCTTTGTCCTGCTCCGCCATTTTGACTTGGTGATACCCAGACTTCATATCCAGTGTTGAAAACCACTTGGAGCCCACCAAAGCGTTGAGCGTGTCGTCGATCCGTGGGAGTGGGTATAAATCCTTGATGGTGAGATCGTTGAGGGCTCGGTAGTCCACGCAGCACCTGAGGGAACCGTCCTTTTTCCTGACGAGCACTACAGCAGACGCTCACGGGCTGCTGGACCGCTCGATTAACCCCTGTTGCCGGAGATCATCCATTACCTCATCCATCTCCTTGCGACGGGCTGGTGCCATCCTTCGAGGAGCTTGCTTCACTGGGCGATGGCTACCTGTGTCGATGTGGTGCTCTACCAGGTCCGTACACCCCAAGTCCAGGTCTCCTGTGGAAAACACATCTGCATTCCTCACGAGAAGCTCCCTGAGCTGTTCCACTTGGGGCTCCTCTAGACACTTGGAGCTCCTGTCAAACAGGTCGCGCAGGTAGTCGGGCAGCTCCTCCTGGGGCTTCGTCAGGGTTCTCCTGCAGACACAGGTTCTCGGTTCCTGGTCGATCTCTTGGCACAACCCCACCATGGTCCCTTGTTCTATTTTCTTTGGGCTGAAGGAGACATTGGCCACGACGACAGGCACTTCCGCTGCAGCAGGGTCTACCAAAGTACTGCCTACAATCACCCCGTTTTCTACCGGGCATCGACTTCCACTCTCTACCACACACAGGCTAGCCGGGGGGGCACCCGTAATTTGACAGGGTAACAGCATCTCCGACCTCGGAGGAATAATGGTGGTGCGCTTGACCGTCACTGGCAGGTCTTCCTTGTTCACAGTCGTCAGTGGCACCCTTCTTCCTCCTACAGTCAGCTGCTTAGCGCGGAAGTCCAGCTCGCACCTGTGGGAGACAAGATAATCCATACCTAGGATGCAGGGGTCGTCCATGTCAGCCACGTAGACAGAGAGGAACTCTTCTTTTCCTCCGAGCTCAAACTTCACGTCCACTGGGCCTCTGAGCTCTGCGTAGTGTCCTGTGACTCCGCACAGTCGATGCGGCGTCTTAGGAAGCCGACGATGACTCACCACGTCAGGCCGCACCAGTGTGCGTTCCGAGCCTGTGTCGACGACCACAGGCCACAACACTCCGTCAACCTTGCCCTCCACTTGGCAGCTTGTCATGGTGGTTCTCCTGCACACTGATATCTTCGGGGCATGTACAGGACAGACTGGTCGTTGCCCCCGTGAACCAGTCCTCCTTAGTTTCCCGAGTGGTGGTCCCTCGCCGGGGGCACAGTTTTCCGACACTCATTCTTCCAGTGCCCCTTTTCTCCACAGGTCCAGCACTTGGGTCCTTCCCTGGGCTTCTTCTTAGCGCCACCTTCATATTCCTTCTTCCTCTTATAGCATTCGTTCTCCTTGTGCCCAACCTTCTCGCAGTACCAGCACGTTCCTTGGAACCTGTCTGTGTCGCTGACAGCGCCCTTTCGTGCCCTAAAGCCAGAAGTCGAGTCGTCCCTGAAGCTTGACATGACACGTGCCAGAGCTTCCTGCATTGATGTTGGCTTAGCTTGGTTCACTTGTATCTTCAGCTGAGGGCTGTCCAGGGCATCGATGAATTGATCACGTAGCAAAACCGTCAGCAGGTCAGGGGTGGCACCTGGGCATCCCTTGTGCGCCATGCTCTCAAGGTCCTGAGCGAGTTCCTGAAGAGACTCGCCGCGCCTCTTGTTGCGGGTTCTGAACCTAACCCTGAAGAGCTCGTTCTGGTGCTTGGTCCCATATCGTTGCTCCAGCGCCTGTGCCAGCCCGCTGTAGCTGCCTTTGTCGCATTGTCGAGCTGAGCAAGGACCTCCAGCGCCGCCCCTTTCAGGCTAGTGGCCAGCTGTACCTCGCACTCTTGGTCATCCCATCCGTTCCGAGCTGCCAACAGCTCAAACTGAGCGCGGTAAGTCTCCCAGGAGACCTTGCCATCAAACTCCTGAGGCTTCTTTCTAACAGGCGAACCCAGCAGACTCATGGGGCTGGCGGAACTTCTTGCGGGGATAAACTCAGGCGAAACAGGGCTCAAACTACCCCGGACTTGCGTAGGAGAAGCATCTTGGGTACAACTAGCCCCTGCAGGCACTGGCTGTCCGTTTCCAGCCAAGCAGTCTTCAAGGGCCTTCACTCTGGCACTGACTTCTAATATTTCTGTGTGTGTCGTCTCCCGTACCACCTCCATCTCTGGTTGAAGATTCGTGTGTTCTTTCTTCACTTCTATCAGGCGTTGTCCCAAGTTCGTGGTCACATCAGTCATTTCTCTTCGCACTGACTCACTTCCATCTTGTACTGCTTTTAGCTGTAGCTGTAATCCTATGAAGCGATCTTCTAGCTGTTCTTTGAGTTCTTGGAGTGTTCCTTCTTGTTGTTGCTGTGCTCTTTCTTGTTGTTGCTGTGCTCTTTCTTGTTGTTCTTTGAGTTCTTGGTGTGCTCTTTCTTGTTGTTCTTTGAGTTCTTGGAGTGTTCTTTCTTGTTGTTGCTGTGCTCTTTCTTGTTTCTCCCCCTGTAGTCTCTAGGCTTCCAAAAGTTCAGTCAACATATCGTCCCTCTGGGCAGCTTGGGAACGAGTCTCAATGGCGAAAAAAACAAATGGCTACACTCCTGACACCAGTGTTATGCCGGACGTATTACTTGGGTTCCGTGTCGCCGTCACAAGACTCCGTGGGAGGGAGATATGTAAACACTTTGCACAACTTCTGTAGTTTAATATTCTTCCTTAGTAGTACACTTCACTCTTGACTCTTCACTGGCCACTAGCTTACTATGACTCGGACTGGGGCTCTCTCGCCCTCTTCTCCTATATATATCCAGAACAGTACAGTCTAGAATGTTACAGTATATTTTAGATCATACAAGAACATGTAGCAAAAATATATGCGAGTTGTCAACACTTTCCGCCTGGCGTCTGGCTGCGCCCCGCGGGGCGCGGACGGCTCGCCTTGCTCCCCGCCCCCCTGCTTGCTCCTCCCGGAGCCTTCTAGAGGCACATGGACACCGGGGGAAGCTTCCAGCACAACAGTATTTTATGGAACGGCAAGGCTGCCGCCAAAACAGTCGCGAAGACCGTCAGGAAGACCGTCGGCCAACTCCTTGGCAACTGTCGGCCAGCTAGTCGGCCAACCAGTTGACAGACAATCTGGAAGACTGTCGTCAAGACCGTCAAGACTGTCGGCCAATCGATCGGCAGATTCGTGGTTGTCATAGACATGGCGCATTTAAAAAATCTACCGTTGAAACTCGTCTTGATACTAGTTGGCAGCATGCCGTAGACATTCTGCCAACTAGTTGGCCGAATGTCCCAGACAGTCGGTAATCATGGTAGCCGACACCAAGACGCCAAAAAATTCTTGGAGCGTGGGAGCCGACTTGTCAAATGCAGTAGTCGCTGGGTTGTCTTGGCCCAGAGTCGGCACAGTGTGAACGGGGCTTAAAGCCCCGTTCACACTGTGCCGACTTTGGGCTTCGACTACCCACGACTCTAGGGTACACGAGGTCTTGGGTGTTGATGTGAAAGGGTCGGCCTTGTCATGAAAGAGGTCTTGAGACTGTTGCCGAATGGTACGCCGACGTCGTGACGGGAGTCTGGAGTCGTGAGGGTTAGCACGACATGCTGCCAACTAGTTGGCCGAATGTTCCAGACAGTCGGCAAGACACCAAGACCCCAATAAAATCTCCCCTCCCCCCTTCTTAGAGCGTGGGAACCAACTTGTCAAATGGAAAAGTCGCTGGGTTGTCGTGACCCAGAGTCGGCACAGTGTGAACGGGGCTTAAGACTACCCACATGCTGTCCAGAAGACCACCTATCAACCCGGACTCTAGAAGAAACCGTCGAAGTGAATCTAGAATGAGTTCCGGGGGCATCATGAACCAACAGAGCTGGGCGCGTTACTGGATATCGGGTAGTCCGGTACCGCTCCTCCGCACCTCGAAACACATATAGTCCGTACCTGTACTTCCGCGCCTAAAAAATTTTCACTCGTTCCGGTACCGCACCTCCGCACCTCCGGTACCGTACCCAAAACTATTAAAGCGCGCCTGAAAAATCTAGTCCGTACCTTAAAAAAAAGAAATACAAGGCAATACTGCAGCAGCATTATTATTATCATTATTATTATTATTATTACCATTATTTTTGTTATCATTATTGTCATTTTAACGCATAGAATCTCCACCACCTGAAGTAAAGTAACTACTTTTACACTCATCATAATTATCATACCTCAGTACACATGCAACATCGGGCCGTAAATCTGAATGAGTGACGTCACTCAAGTGGCGGGAAAACATGCCCTGCAGCACAGACCGCGTAAACGACCGGAAGTATTACTGCAGAGCGCGGACTGTTTGTCGTTTTCATTTTTTTTATCCTTGAAAACCTCAGGTGCGGAGGTACGGACTTAAAATACTGCCGTTCCGCACCTGTTACTTCCGCACTTTTGAAAAACTTTCCGCACTTCGGACCTCCGCACCTCGTTTAAAGGTCCGCAGGTCCGGAGGAGCGGAGGTGCGGACAGAGGTACGGAAGTGCCCAGCTCTGTGAACCAACCATAACTGGCGCCACTATAGAAATTGGCTGTGCCATGACGGGCTTGGGCCGACCACCAGGGCCCTGAAGAAAGCCTACTGGTGCTACAGGCGGAGATGTAAAAAAAAATAATAAATAAATAAATAAATGAATAAAAAAAAAAAATCCGCACGTAGCTATCCAAAACCTTTCAATGTCGACTCCCTCACTTCGCCTCCGAACCGTCTCACTTAGGCAGTCCATCAAATAGGGTCCTTCACTGAGCTCGACCTGCCATCTGGTGGCCCTTCTGAAGCCTCTACCAGAGCCAAACCAACGGTCAGCTAAGGTCCAGCGAGGCTTAACTGACATCTTTCTGTACTAAACTAGCAACATATTTGAGTTGTAATGGTCAGTATCATGTTTACATAAAAATATCGGAGTACTGTACATTATTCATGTCGCAATAATGAAGATTGTTGGCAAAATAAGAGCATTCATCGATATATCCTGCAACACTCCATCCCGCGGTTAATAGGAATGCATTTGTGCGGACTCGTGGGTAAACATTTCCTTCAAGTTTCATACAAGTAGTGGTTGAAGGTGTTGAAAATTTTCCCACTCAACATGTCTCCGGATGGCACGTCCCAGCCTTACACACGATGCATTCCTCTGTCTCTCCCATCAGAGCACGGGAGGTTGTTTACACTTTTTTTTTTTGCAGCAAAGGAGACGGCTCAAGGGCAACAAAAAAGTGCAGAAAGAAAAAAAAAATAGCCCGATACTCACCGCTCCCATCATAGACAAAAGTAAAGAGTGGCCAAAAGAGAGATCAATTTCGGGTGGAGAGGTGTCTTCATACACTCTTCTTGAAGGAGGTCAAGCCATAGACAGGAGGAAATGCAGACAAAGGAAGACTGTTCCAGAGTTTACCAATGTAAGGGATGAAAGAGTGAAGATGCTGGTTAACTCTTCCATAAGGGGTTTGGACAGTATAGGGATGAGCAAGAGTAGAAAGTTGAGTGCAGCGGGGCCGCGGGAGTGGGGGAGTCATGCAGTTAGTGTAATGCCGGGATGTGAAGGCAGAAGAACCTTAGAAGTACAAGGACAAGACGTAGTTTAGGTCATTATAAGTGATTACAAGTAGTTGTAAGTAATTATAAGTCACTGTAAGGGCATCATAGATATGTAAGAATGTAGTAGGTATTCTTGATCACAACCCATAACAGAATACATCCCCCCCCCCTCAGACTACAATTACACCATATGGCGCAATACAACGCTAAGTATTTTCCCGCCCGGGAACATAGCGTCGGTCACCCCTCCCTTTCCCCCCCTTCCCCCCTACCAGCGCACGCACCTCGGAATTGTTACCAGCCCTTGCTTGTCAATCCCCTATCAGTTAAAATCATCCACCCTTACAGATTTTTTCCGCTGCTCCACATGAAATTACGTCACCTTACACGTTAAGAGACCATACCCATGTATAAACTACCCTAGACTTCTCTTCATTTTGAATATAAACGTGATAAATTATTAATCCGCTACTTGGTCCCTCTTCCCGCCCCTACGGGGCCGCCGCAGGGCTGGTATAAAACGAGGGGAGCGTCGTTTGAGGGCATCTTTCGCCCACTCATCTTCCTCCTACTCACAGGTATTGTACTCCGTGATTTTTCCCTCCTCCATCCCAATTTACCCCCTAAAGTGCTCCCCCAGGGTTAATTACCGTCTCCCCTTTAGCCAATCTGTCTTAATTATACTATAAATGCATTTCTGATCCCAGTAAATGAAATAAACTTGATCTTTCGCCCACTCATCTTCCTCCTACTCACAGGTCGGGCGTCCCAGTCTCTGCCACACACACACACACACACACACACACCATACACCTACACGAACCAGTGTATCCACCCCGATGTGTTCTTTTAGTTGTTAAACTCAATATTCCTATTCTCTCCGCAGTAGGAGTTGTAGGAGAGAGCCCTGTATGCGTTCTTGGAGCCATACCAGGGGTAGGAAACGGGGAATCGAGTCCCCCTTACAATTCCCTCCTGCACCCCCTATTGCGGGAAGTATTTTTGGGAGTATTTAGGCCAGTAATCTGTGCTTTACCTGTAGTGTAAGAAGTGTTAGTGAAATAAGAGGTTGTATGTTTGTGTTTTTACGACGGAGATGGTTCTCGTCGTGTATAGGTTTTTCCCGGAAATGTAACGTTCCCCCTCTCTGAGTCTCTTTCATACATCATATGTACGTATACCTGTTTTTTTACAATAATTGTACACCCGCCCAAGGGTAAAGATTTCGTGGAGAATCCTCAGCCTTATTCTGGTTACCATTGTGAGAGGAGAAAACTAGAAATCAGTCGTGTGTCCATTCGCCCATTTCCGTCAGTTTCGGGTAAATCGTGCCTTCAATGAGGAATTAATTGTAAACCGTGTCGTCAGGTATACCGTATGCCTATGTATTACCTTCTAAACTAAGTCACAGGAATAAATGTAAGCACTCCTATATATAGGCCTTTATTTCTTGTACTCCCCATTGTGAGATTTGTCCGGCCGGCTGTGAGTTAAGCTAACCATTTACCGCCCCCGACCCTGCCCCGCTCACCTCGCTACCCTGCCCAAGGGATCAGAGTCGCTCTGGGTCATTTTAATCCCTCATTAAATCCTTAGTCCTTTCTATACACATACTTTTAAGGTTCCCAGTGAGCTACCGGCGACATAGTTCATCGGTAGATCTCTGGGTGGTGGCAGCAAAACTACCCCCTGGGTGAGTCCCCCTTGTTCTCCTCAGATATCCATAGGTGAATTCCCTTTTTTTTTTTTACAACATTTAGTGACCCGAATTTCCGGGCACGACATTAGCAAGTTCAGAAGAGCAGTCAGCATTAAAATATCGATAGAAGATAGAAAGAGAGGCAACATGGCGGCGGAGTTTAAGAGGTAAAAGACTGTCAGTATGGGTAGGGGAGTTGATGACACGAAGAGCCTTTGAGTCTACTGTGTCCAAGAGCTGTGTGAGTGGACCCCCCCCCCCCCCCCCACAGATGTGATGCATACTCCATACGAGGGCGGACAAGGCCTCTGTATATGGTCAGCATCTGTGCAGGGGAGAGAAACTGGCGGATACGATCCAGAATGCCCAACCTCGAGGAAGCTGATTTAGTGAGAGAGGAGATAATTATGGAGTTTCCAGTTGAGATTTTGAGATAAGGATAGGCCGAGAATGTTTAGTGTTGAGGAAGGTGATAGCTGGGTGTTGTCAAAGAATAGGGGATAGTTGTTTGGAAGATTGTGTCGAGTGGATAGGTGGAGAAACTGTGTTTTTGAGGCATTGAAGGACACCAGGTTCTTCTTGCCCCAATCGGAAATGATAGTAAGGTCTGAGGGTAAGCTTTCTGCAGCCTCCAGCCTGGAATCGTCTAATTCCTGTTGAGTTGGCCTTCTATCAAAAGAAGTTGAGAAATGCAGAGTAGAGTCATCGGCGTAAGAATGGATAGGAGAGTTCGTTTTGGAAGGAAGATCATCAATGAACAACAGAAAGAGAGTGAGAGATAGAACAGAGCCCTGAGAAACACCACTATTGATAGGTTTAAGGGAAGAACAGTGACCGTCTACTACAGCAATGACAGATCGATCAGAGAAGAAACTTTTTTTTACATCAAAGAAAACGGCTCAAGAGCAACAAAAAGTGAAAAATAAAAAAGCCCGCTACTCGCCGCTCCCATAAAAGACAAAAGTAAAGAGTAGCGTGAGTAGTCAGCGTGGAAATGCCCCCGTCTTTTCGTCAGTGGTACCGCCATCAAAGCATTCAATATACCTGGTCTCCTTATCATCTTGTATAAGCCTTACCTCTCACTCTTTGGGGTACATTTCTGCGATAAATAATTCTTGAGACCCGACTCCACCCATTTCAACTTGCCTGTACTCTCTTCTTCTACTCGCTTCCTCATTCTCCATTACTATGACCTCAATTATTGAAAATCATCTAGCTTCGTAATCTCTACTTGTATCCTCGCCGTTGCAATGCCCTCCCTCTCATTCAATCAAAGGTATATATTCCGGTTTACTCAAATTGACTTTCATCCCTCTTCCCTCCAGTACATACCTACCTCCACCTCTCCTAGCTCTCGCTAACCAGCTCTATATCCTCAGTACAAATCAGTGTCATCCACGAACATCATAGTTCTCTGAGACTCTCTCTCTCTCTCTCTCTCTCTCTCTCTCTCTCTCTCTCTCTCTCTCTCTCTCTCTCTCTCTCTCTCTCTCTCTCTCTCTCTCTCTCTCTCTCTCTCTCTCTCTCTCAGTTATATAAACAACAGGAAGGCGATCAAAAGTGGAATTGGACCTCTAACAAACAGTGACGGTAAATAGTGACGGACAGCCAACACGTTGCGAACTTATTAAACAATTACTTTTCCTCGGTGTTTAAATAATACTTGCAGTCTTCCCACCACTACCATCAACACCAGCGACGATAACAGCACTAACGTAAATCTCGAGCATGCGTTGCCTAACTTTGTAATAACTACTGATGAAGTCCTAAAAGCTCTCCAATCCCTTAACTCAAGAAAGCCCATTCCATTTTTTATGATGTTTTCATTTTCCAATTTCAATATGTTTGATAATACAATTTCAAGCAACTTTTACTGAGAACACTTCTTCCTATATATTTTACTTTATGCACAAAAAGGGTGTCACCTAAAGGTGACGTTGGGCAATGGCACAACGAAGTCGCTGTCAGAAACCCTCTTTCTTTATATTCCAGATATTTTCTTTATTCATGTCAACATTTCTCCTTTCAGTATTAAGTTTAAAAATGATATCCAAGGGAAATATATTTTTAGCATAATTCTATTGGAAAAGAAACAAATACATAACTCACATACAAAAGCATTTTATATAAAAAAATATCATTATTTCATGAAGAGTTGACAAATTGCAATGAATAGCTTCCTTTTACTAAGTACCACAGACTCTTATTTTGTATGAGAGCATACCAACCGTGAACACGGAAAAGAGGTTTACATTTCTGACACCAGACTCTGGTTCGCTCATGAAACTCAGCACATCTGGTTTGCTTGCAGGTTACCTTTGTGTGTACACCATCATGGTCTTTCTTACCATCTAGTGAACTCTCCTCTCTACACCCCCACTACCTGGACATCTCTTTGACATCCCCAATTTGCCGACACCCGGCAGATCTAGATTGTGACCAGTGTGGAGATAGTGATGAATTTCAGGGAATATGTTCCTTCTAATACTGCTTGAAATATGTTCATTGTTTACATTAGGTTTTGATTCGCTAAAAATGCCAATGTACTTAGATGTCAAGTACTCTCAAGAACAGAACAGAAATGAACACCTTCATTTCTTTGTGATTTATGTTTAGTACATGAATTTTTATTCATTTTTTATTTTTTTATTCATTCATTTATTTTTACGTCGGAGCCTGTAGCACCGGTAGGCTATTTTGAAGGGCCTAGTGGTCGGCCCCAGCCCATCTTGGTGCAGGCTGGAGTCCCGACAACTTAAGATTTTGACACCATTATTGGCCCTGCTTTCGCCGCGCTTTTCAAACGCTAGCACGTACACGCTCTCTTTTGTATTTCTGTTTCACAGCCATACGGGTCGTCCAATGAAACTGAGCACACTTGTGTCAGACCTGCACACCTTCCTCTAACAGCCAGCAGAGAGCCAGCAGCCAACGAGCTCTGGGAAAGTAAATAAGAGACAGTTTGTGTCTACATCAACAGGTATCGCCAACCCACCATTACGCCCTTATACTTTACCATAATTTGGTCACCAGCCGTTGTAATGTGCCGTAAGAAGGTGACAGGAGATTATTATTAGCCTTAAGATCAGCCACTGTCTCAGTATAGGCACATACTCAGTAACCCTTAGTCCTACCAAGTCAAGTCACTCTGCTTCAAAACTGCGACCGGTACGCGCAGGAGGCGGTTTTGGGGCGGAGCAGCGGGATGACGTCACTTGGAGCCCCCCCCCCCCCAAAAAAAAAAAAAAAAAAAAAATGCGCCAGTTCAGGGGTGACTAAAGTTGGGCCCGTATGTGCACTCTGGATGTGCATTCTCGCCTTTTTTCACAGCGCGTTCAGGCAAGCCACTGACGAAAAAATATGTCTTTTTATTGTGCTATTGCGTGACTGTAATTCAAATGACTACAAACGGCGGTGTGGGGTGCGAAGGAGGGCATGTTGAAGTGATTGATTTTCAATGCAAAGGCACTTTGCTTACTTTCCATTACCTGCTTGCAATAAACTTCAGCTTATGGAGAGAAAATTAGTGTAAACTAATTATCTGGGGGTGGAGGGGGCCCTGATTCCATTACTCCCCGGGCTGCTCTCTTTATTGTGTTAACAACTTAACACACACACACACACACACACACACACACACACACACACTATTGCTGCAATAAATGTTCTGTGCGATTCCAAGGCATAGTGAAGATAAGTCATCAATGATTATAATTCAATAACATTTAATTTAATTTAAATACTTATTGTTGATTAAAAAATTGATACAGTAAAATGCTAAGGCCATGTAAACGTGTTTAATTTTGCTTGAGGGTCAAAACAGCTAGGTTTAGAAAATACTGTAGGAAAATGCACATGTCTTCAACATATTATAATGACATTGGTACCCATGAAAATGAAGACTGTGCAGCCTTATACATTAGGCTATTAAATAAAGATGCACTTATAACCCAACTTAGAGGAGTTTCTAGCTGAAGACTCTTCACATGAGCATATACTAAACTAACCTATCACCGCTGAAATAGTAATATTTCCCCGCATTTTTAAATCTCATAAACGAGTAATAATAATGGAAACGGTTACCAGAGTGATGATTAGCAAATACAATCTCAACAAATGATGTGTTAACTTTTAGAGTGAGTTGGGTGTGATTCTAGAGTTTTACCAAAACAGGTTACGTATGGCTCACCAAAAGCTAGCTTCTGTTAATCTAAACTCTTGTAACACGTCCATTCTATAAGACTGTGGCCTTGATGAGACTTTGAAATATCCATTGTGAGTCTGTAATAACACCTAGAGCCCTGTGGGAGAGATCACATCCAATAATTTTGGCCATAAGGGCCACAGCTTCAATGTCTGGACCTGATGTGAACGATATTGTTTCAATCCTTGTAGCTGTGCCTCTCTCACAATGATTTCCATAGACAGTACAAAAGGAGGGCGGGTATGACAGCAAGACACACAATGGAAGTGTGTGTCTTGCTGTCATAACCGATGTCTGTCTTCTCAGCGGCCTTGCAGTTAAATTATACACTTTGTATCTCCTCTGCGGCATGTTGCTACAGCCGAAGGCTAGGCAGCAAGGCATTGTTACATTAAAAAGCAGCCGAATCCGCTTCCAAAATAGGTGAACTTATGTTTTTATTACCTCAGTTCAAAGTCGGCGCGGTGCTCGAAGGGCCAAAAATGGCGCCCAGCAGCCTTATACACAGGGCCGCCTATGTCGGGACTCTCTCTATCAAAGGACTCTAGTGCAGGCAAGTGTTTATAGCGGCGCCATCTTTTCTTGGCTCATGCTGCCCCCCGGAGTTCATTCTTGAATAACTTGGACTGTTCTTCTAGAGTCCGGGTTGATAGGTGATCTTTAGGACAACATGTGGGTAGTCCTAGGCCACTCGATGGTGACTGAAAAATCCCAGGTAGTAGCAGCAGATTCGAACCAGCGTCGTTCAGAACGCGGTGAATGCAGGTCCGGCACGCTAACCACTCAACCACAAGAAAATTTATTATAACTGAATTATAGACATTCAAAACACTTAACAGGTGTATCAAATTTTTCATTACAACCTCAAGTATTGTTGCAATCTCATGAAGAGTCAAACTGAAACCAGAAAATATTGATCGGCACTCAGTGGAAAAAGACTGAAATGTTGAGTGTATACCCAATGTCACCTCCAGGTGACAGTCGTGAGTTTCATTGAGATTGTCTCATATTAACAAATAATCATTGTGCTGTTACACCTACTAGTGTTTTCATTAGGCATTTAACTGTTGAAAACCACAGAGGAAAGGTTATTTAAAGTTTGGACCATGGGGTCTGTGTGGTCTGATTTTCTATGTAAATCTTTGTAAATCTCTCTCTCTCTCTCTCTCTCTCTCTCTCTCTCTCTCTCTCTCTCTCTCTCTCTCTCTCTCTCTCTCTCTCTCTCTCTCTCTCGGTGCTACTATAGCGTGAGGTC
>NC_066516.1:3180907-3205907 GCF_024679095.1 Eriocheir sinensis
TGCAGTGGCCTATCGAGACCTCCGCCGATATGTTATTACTTGTGCTCAATTCTTTTTACACTTTTAACCTAAGTGATCCTAACCTGTCTATACGAAAAGACTTATCTTTAATTAACTTTTTTTTTACTTGAGTGACTTGCGAAGCAGACCCTTGTCGTCGATGTGGCAGTGCCTTGCAAGAAAAACTAAAGCGACAGGAGGGAAATACAGACGTGTACACACACACACACACACACACACACACACACACACACACACATACATATGTGTGTATATATATATATATATATATATATATATATATATATATATATATATATATATATATATATATATATATATATATATATATATATATATATATATATATATATATATATATATATATATATATATATATATATATATATATATATATATATATATATATATATATATATATATATATATATATATATATATATATATATATATATATATATATATATATATATATATATATATATATATATATATATATATATATATATATATATATAATTGAAATAAGCAAAGGATACGTCAACGCAATCTACTTACTAGTATGTTGTTTCGTAAATTTCACATTTATCAGTTAACTACTTATAAAGACTTACCCACACACCGACACCAAGGACACTCAAAAAGTAGCAGCCCATAACTACGACGTCAGGCCACTCAAGGCGAGAGTTCCCCACCATCCTCTTGGTCCCTAGAGCGCCGCTCCTACTACCGCCGTGTTGCACGGCTTTGGCAAGCAACACTAAACTGGTAAAATATACTACACTGCAGGCACCAAAGGAACAGAGTTGCCAGATTTCTAAACCGGTACCGTGTGTGAAAGGTTTAGTCAAGAGTGTTTAGCGCAAAGACTGTAAAAGAAAGACAGGAAAGCTGAACGAAACACAGAGACACGCCAGTCCTCGTCGACGGACCGACTTGGTCCGCTAGATTTCGATCGCCGATAGAGTCGGTCTGTCGGCTAGGGCCGCCTTTGGCAAAAGCCCGTGCCCCTTCGTGCAGGAGGGAGCAATCTTTCCCCCCCCCTCGCTGAACGAAACTCTGTGAGCAGCTGGCGTCGGCTCGCTAGATGGCATTGGTGTAATATCGACACCCAGGACCAAGACTAAACCTTTCACACACGGTACCGGTTTAGTGTTTACCTTTGACACGTGGAGTACCTGACACGCCTCCGCCTGGGACAAACACGACTCAGCGCTCACCTCCACCGCCTGCACCTGGCCCCCGACCCTCACTGCCCCTGGTGCAGGACCGTCGAGGAGACCAATGAGCACCTCCTGCTGCACTGTGTACTTCGGATAACCTATAAGTTCTGCTTGTTATACATGTATGCTTTACTCTTCTTCTTTAAGTTATATCCTTGTGTAAGAAAGGTATAAACCAATTTATATGACTTAGTATTATGTAACTTTTTTTTTTTTTTTTTTCGTTGGGGATATACCCCAATGGAGGAAGGCGGAGCATGCCGCACAACCCCCCAGACGGCCGGGAGAGAGATACCCAATTCTTTCAAGGAGACCCAACAACGGGGCTGAGGGTGCCGGAAAGAGCCCACCTTTCCACCCCCATGGTAACTGATAGGTCTCGAACCCAGACGCCCCAGGCACCACGCCGAAGCGCAAGGCCGAGACTCTACCACGAGACCACGGGATATATATATATATATATATATATATATATATATATATATATATATATATATATATATATATATATATATATATGTGTATGTATATATATATATATATATATATATATATATATATATATATATATATATATATATATATATATATATATATATATATATATATATATATATATATATATATATATATATATATATATATATATATATATATATATATATATATATATATATATATATATATATATGTTCGGTAGGAAGACACCTACCGAACGGGCGCAAGCCACTCCCGGTGAGGTATATATGGGAGGTGAGAAGGGAGCTGAAGCCCTCCAAAGACCTTTCCCATGTCCTCGCTAACCGTTTCCCTATTGTCTCACCAACACCGGAGAGTAGTTCAGCATGCTCTCTAAAGACAGATCCTCTCTTTATGCACACCACACTACATCCACACAACATATACACCTTTTCCCAAAATTAAAATTTCAAAATGGCGCACATACACCAAGCCTCGGAGTCCCCGCCTGGGGGGGGGGACACAAATTCCCCCAGGGAGGCCTCCCCTTCTGGCTGCCGACCCGAGAGGTGTCTTGATAACTCCTCGAACCTCTTTCTTCTCAATTTCTGCAACATTCGCGGTCTTCGCTCTAATTTTCATTCTGTGGAACATCCATCTCTCCTCCTCTAAACCTCACCTTCTCTTCCTTACCGAAACACAGGTTTCTGAGGCTACTGACAGCAATCTCTACTCTGTTCCCTCCTACTATCTCTATCCTAAATTTCAATCCAAAGCTGGATGTTGCGCCTACGTGCGCAACGACATCACTTGCTCTCGTGCCCACAACCTTGACTCTTCTGAATTTTCCACCATCTGGCTAAGACTTCATTGTCATTCTATTACTAAATACATCTGTGCTGTTTATCTCTCACCTAACTCTACCAACTATGTAAAATTCTTTGACTATTTGAATTCTAAAGTAGAGCACATCTTGACCCACTCTCTCTTCGTTGAAATCTCCATCCTAGGAGATTTCAATGTTCACCACCAGCTTTGGCTTTCATCCTCTTTCACTGACCATCCTGGTGAACAAGCCTACAACTTTGCTATCCTCAACGACCTAGAGCAGTTGGTCCAGCACCCTACACGTATTCCCGACCGTCTTGGAGATCGGCCCAACATTCTAGACCTCTTCCTTACCTCAAACCCTTCTGCTTATTCTGTCAAACTGTTCTCTCCGTTGGGCTCCTCCGATCACAATCTTATTTCTGCATCCTGTCCTATCGCTCCTGTACATCCTCTGGACCCACCGAAGAGGCGATGCTTCTGGCATTTTGCTTCAGCTCGGTGGGACGACCTGAGGATGTACTTTTCCGATTTCCCGTGGAATGATTATTGCTTCCAGGATAGAGCCCCCTCTGTGTGTGCTCAGCGCATCACAGAGGTGATTGTCTCTGGAATGGAGGCATACATTCCTCGTTCTTCTCTACTCCTCACGCAAAAAAGCCTTGGTTTAATCACGCTTGTTCTCGTGCTGTCAATGATAGAGAGGTAGCTCACAAAAGGTACCAGAGCCTTCAAACTAATGCTAATTATGAACTTTACATTTCTGCCCGAAATCGTGCCAAATCTATTCTCCGACTAACCAAAATTCTTTCATTAATAGAAATGCCAAAATCTTGCTTTCTCTAACGCTTCCCGTGACTTCTGGCATCTAGCCAAAAACATCTCCTCCAACTTCACTTCTTCATCTTTCCCTCCTCTCCTCAGTCCTGACGGCAACACTGAGGTCTCATCTATCTCTAAGGTTGAACTCTTCTCAAACTTTTTCTAAAAACTCCACCCTGGACGATTCTGGGCATATTCCTCCTACTCATCCCCCCTCTGATTATTTTATGCTTGTTATAAAGATTCTTCAAAATAGTGTTTTGTATGCCCTCTCTGGCCTCAATCCTCAGAGGCCTTATGGACCTGATGGAGTGCCTCCTATTGTCCTTAAAAACTGTGCCTCCGTGCTGTCACCCTGCTTGGTCAAACTCTTTCGCCTCTGCCTGTCAACATCTACCTTTCCTTCTTGCTGGAAGTATGCCTTCAAACAGCCTGTACCTAAGAAGGGTGACCGCCCAATCCTCAAACTACCGTCCTATTGCTTTACTTTCTTGTTCTAAAGCTTTTGAATCAATCTCAACCGGAAGATTCAAAAGCACCTTTCCACTTCTGACCTTCTATCTGATCGCCAGTATGGGTTCCGCAAGGGCGTTCTACTGGTGATCTCCTAGCCTTCTTAACTGACTCTTGGTCATCCTCTTAGCCGTTTCGGTGAAACTTTTGCTATTGCGCTGGACATATCAAAAGCTTTTGATAGGGTCTGGCACAAATCTTTGCTTTCTAAACTACCCTCCTACGGTTTCTATCCTTCTCTCTGTACCTTTATCTCCAGTTTCCTCTCTGACCGTTCTATTTCTGCCGTGGTAGACGGTCACTGTTCTTACCCTAAATCTATTAACAGTGGTGTCCCACAGGGTTCTGTCCTATCTCCCACTCTTTTTCTGTTGTTCATTGATGATCTTCTTTCCAAAACGAACTGTCCTATCCATTCCTACGCCGATGATTCCACTCTGCATTATTCAACTTCTTTTAATAGAAGACCCACCCTTCAGGAACTTAACGACTCAAGGCTGGAGACTGCAGAACGCTTAGCCTCAGACCTTACTATTATTTCCGATTGGGGCAAGAAGAACCTGGTATCCTTCAATGCCTCAAAAACACAGTTTCTCCACCTATCCACTCGACACAATCTTCCAAACAACTATCCCCTATTCTTTGACAACACCAAGCTATCACCTTCCTCAACACTAAACATTATCGGTCTATCCTTAACTCAAAATCTCAACTGGAAACTTCATATCTCATCTCTTACTAAATCAGCTTCCTCGAGGCTGGGCGTTCTGTACCGTCTCCGCCAGTTCTTCTCCCCTGCACAGTTGCTGTCCATATACAGGGGCCTTGTCCGCCCTCGTATGGAGTATGCATCTCATGTGGGGGGCTCCACCACAGCTCTTCTGGACAGAGTGGAGGCTAAGGCTCTTCGTCTCATCAGCTCTCCTCCTCATACTGATAGTCTTCTACCTCTTAAATTCCGCCGCAATGTTGCCTCTCTTTCTATCTTCTATCGATATTTCCACGCTGACTGCTCTTCTGAACTTGCTAACTGCATGCCTCCCCCCCTCCCGCGGCCCTGCTGCACTCGACTTTCTACTCATGCTCATCCCTATACTGTCCAAACCCCTTATGCAAGAGTTAACCAGCATCTTCACTCTTTCATCCCTCACGCTGGTAAACTCTGGAATCTTCCTTCATCTGTATTTCCTCCTGCCTACGACTTGAACTCTTTCAAGAGGAGGGTATCAGGACACCTCTCCTCCTGTATTTGATCTTCCTTTCAGCCACCTTTTGTTTTTTTTAGGAGCAGCGAGTAGCGGGCTTTTTTTTATTATTGTTTACTTTTTGTGCCCTTGAGCTGTCTCTCCATGTAAAAAAAAAAAGGTAGTAGTAGTAGTAGTAGTAGTAGTAGTAGTAGTAGTAGTAGAAGCAATAGTAGTAGTAGTAGTAGTAGTAGTAGTAGTAGTAGTAGTAGTAGTAGTAGTGTGGGTGTTGTTGGTGGTAGTGGTAGCAGTAGTAGTAGTAGTAGTAGTAGTAGTAGTAGAAGCAATAGTAGTAGTAGTAGTAGTAGTAGTAGTAGTAGTAGTAGTAGTAGTAGTAGTAGTAGTATGTACTAGTAGTAGCAGTAGTATAAGTAGTGGCAGTAGTAGTAGTAGTTAGTAGTAGTAGTAGTAGTAGTAGGTATAGTATATTGCACAGGAAGTACATGCTTCAAACTGGCTAGCTTACACTACCTATCAGGGCAAAAGGTTTCAACTTAAACAAAAAGAATCTAACTGATGCCCTTGCCCTCAGGTATGGTGGCTAATAGTGGATGGGGCTCCTCAAACATGTGTAATCAGGTTCACTCCTTCAACCAAACGCAAGTAAATCATGCCATGACATGCAAGAGAGGAGGTTTCTGGTCTGCATGAGACATGATGAAGTAAGAGACGTAACAGCTCAGGATGCTGAAAGAAGTCTGCCACGACGTGATCAGGAACCCATGTTGCTCCCTCTGCAAGGCGAACACTCCTGCCAGACGCACCGCTAATATTTCGGAACGAAGCAATGAGGATGTGCCAGCGCCAGAGGGTTTTGGACTCGTGGACAAAGGGCATATTCTTGACATAAGGATCTTTTGATCAAATGGCCCATTGCCACAGAGACCTGACCCTTTGGATGCAGCCCACAGAAGAAACGAACAAGAGAAGAACAGAGCATATGAAGAAAGAATACATAATGTGGACCAGGGCTCCTTCACCCCGGTAGTATTCATACGACGGCAGAGGTGGGATGAATCAAGGGGCGCAGAGCTTACGCAAGACCTCGCCGAAACACTGGCGGATAAAGAAACAGCAGCCAAGAGGCAGTGTGGTCGTGCCTGGATGAGATGCAGGCTGTCCCTTCTCCCTCCTGAGGTCAGCCTTGGTCTGCTCTGAGAGAGAACCAGGTCACCTGCACCCAAAAGTCCACCCGCATTGCTGACCTGGACTTTGAGGGCGACGGTGGTTGATAGTCTTATCAACCACAAGCCTCTGTTAGCTTAAAAAATTTGTTTAGTAAGGTTTTGTAATATTAAATAAAGATGGTTGTCGGCCACAGTCATTGGCGGTGGGGCCAATGAATTGCTTTTTTGTGGTAAAGGATATGAGAGAATATACTGCTCTGCCAACGCAATCCCCAATAGACATGGAGGCCTGTAAAAAAAAAGTAGTGGCAGTAAGTAGTAGTAGTAGTAGTAGTAGTAGCAGTAGTAGTAGTGGCAGCAGTAGTGGTAGTAGTAGTAGTAGTAGTAGTAGTAGTGTAGTAGTAGTAGTAGCAGTAGTAGTAGTAGTAGTAGTAGTAGTAAGTAGTAGTAGTAGTAGTATGTTTCTAGTAGTAGTAGTAGTAGTGGCACTAGTAGTAGTAGTAGGTAGTAGTAGTAGTGCAGCACTAGTAGTAGTGAGAAGCAGTAGTAGTAAGGCTAGTAGTAGTAGTAGTAGTAGGTAAATAGTAGTAGTAGGTAGTAGTAGTATAGTACAGTAGGTGTGTTAATAGTAGTAGTAGTAGTAGCAGTAGCAGTTAAAGTAGCAGAAGTATTGATGTTCTGACCGACTTATATATAAATAGCTATTAGTGTGAAAAGTGAAAGTGTTCAAATCATCTGAGGGAACAACACACAGGTGACCCAATATCAGCTATGGCTATGTACGCCCTGGCCTATCAGTCCTCAAAATGAAAATTTGCGTTCGCAGAAACACGGGTGAAACAGTGGTTTATGTGCGGATGACCTCCCAGGTGCTGGTAAAATCTCAGACTCTAAAAGGGTAGGGACACTGTGAACACCGCCGCTTGGCCCTGGAGATAGGATACATCCCTAACGCCACCAAGTCTTTCCTTATTGTCAAAACCTGGGAACATTATGCACCATGCCGCAGAAACTTTTAGAGTGAAGTGGCGTCATTGGGTGACAAAAGACGGACAACGACACTTAGGTGCAGTGGATCGGGACAGAGGTATATAAGAAGGAGTACGGGAGGACGAAGTAGCTGAATGGGTGAAGGTGAAATAGGAAGCTTTGTTCTGCCATTGCCAAGACTGAGCCACATCGCTGCCTATTCAGCGTACACCATTTGGCATCCAACATCGGTGGACGTTCCTGATGCGCGCACCGGGTCCCGGCAGTAATCAGTCCACCTCCGACCACTGGAAAAATGCCGTCAAGATTGTATTCTTTGCTGGCGCTAGTGAAATCTCATGCTTTGGGGAGGAGGAGAGGGATGATATGCTAGCACTCTTCCCAAGACTGGGTGGGATGGGGATCACCAACCCTGAGAAGCTGGCTTTCGATAAGGAAACCAAAACTCCATCAGCCTTTACCAAGTCACGCATCAACAGGATCATAGCTGCCTGGGGAGGCAGAGGGCGAGATAATAGACCAAAACAGGAAATAAGAGATATTAAAATAAAATCTCAGAAGGCAACAGGGCCCAAAAAAAGACGAGCTTGGACCGTTTACACACCACCTGGGTCCACAGAAATGGGTAGAAAATACACACAGCGACAGGAGGCAGGCGCCTCTAACTGGCTAACGTCATTACCAATCAGAGCAAAGGGCTTCAGCCCTCAACAAACAAGAATTTGTCGACGCCATTGCTTCCTGAGAAAATGGCTGGCCGATTGAAGGACTGGCCTGATCTCTGTGCATGTGGATCACCAAATGACAGTCACCCACACCATGACATGTAAAAAGGAGGCTTCGTCTGTATTCGACACTGATGAAGTGAGGGATCTTGGGACAGCCAGCATGCTAGGGAGGTATGCGCAAGATCGTCACTACCGAAAGTTTATAACTGCTTCCCTGGACGGCGAACACCTTCGGTGGCTAGAGACAGCCAATACCCTCACAGGAGGCACGGGCTGATGAAAGTGCCCGCGGATTCTGGGTGCGCGGGACAGCGGGCGTTCCATGGACATCCGCATGTTTGGACCTGATGGCTGCCGTGAGCTGCTCCCCGCAAGCCGCCCGTACCACAGGAACGGAGACCAGGAGAAGACAGCAAGTACGGTGAAAGAATCCAAATATGGATCAGGGCGTGTTTCAACCCCTCGTCTTCACCCATTATCCGGCGGATGGGGAATCCCAGGCCCAATGCTTCTACGCAGTCGCCTGCGGAAACTAATCTCTCAGAAAAGAAGCATCAGTCAAGGAGCCACGTTGTCGCCTGGATGAGGTGTTTCAGCTCTTCGTTCTCCTGCCCAATTGTGTCGGCCATCCCATGTTCTCTTAGGGCACCAGACACTCTTGTTCCAAAGCCGCCCAATGATCTCCAATATGGACTAGTGGAAGGCCACGCAGTGGATGGGAGGAGTGACTATTAGGGTGGGTCGGGAGTGACTTGAGTAGGGAAAGAAAGGGGATCTGGACGTAATAATAGGATGATAGGTGATTTAGTTCTAGGTAGTATTAGGATATGGTTGGATGCCAACAGTCATTAGCGAACAGATTTGGGGCTAATGACTCAACCATGGGAGCCCCATGACTAAGTGTGTCGGGAAAATAAACATAGTGGAGGTGCATCATTTATGTAGTAGTAGTAGTAGTAGTAGTGGTAGTAGTAGTAGTAGTAGTAGTAGTAGCTGCATCAACATCACCACCACATTTCCGTTATTCCCCCTCGCACCACTAAACGAACCTTCCTGCTTTACTGACCTCATTCTTCTCGGCAATAAAACAGTATATAAATATATTTTAGCACATTAAACCCCTTGATGACATATATTATTAAGCAAATGATAGCCGCAAATGCGACGAGGCAAAAAATGATGATCACGTAAAAGAAAAAAAATAAATGAACTGAGATAAAAAATCTGAGAATAATTATAACGAAGCGCGAGGCGGAGGGAGAGAAAATGATTAATGAGGTCATATAATGAAGGGAAAAAAGCCTGTGGATACAACGATGCAAAGATGGATTTTTTAGCTTTATTTCAGGGAGGGTGTGTTTTGTACGCTTCAGGAGGAGGGTGTGTGTGTGTGTGTGTGTGTGTGTGTGTGTGTGTGTGTGTGTAGAAAAGATGGTGCGGGGTTTAAAAGTGTAATGGAAAAGAGTAAAGGAGGTAAGTGAGGAAATAGACAAAAGATAAGATAATACTTACTACTACTACTATATATATACTACTACTACTACTACTACTGGTAAATTACTACAACCTGCCACTACTACTATCAATACATAAGCATAAACAACAGCAATGATTAACAAGAGCAAGAAGAACAATAACACCCAACAACAACGATAACAAAAACAACAACGGTAAATCTCTCGCCATGACTGACTGCAACGATCTTTCTTCCATGACAAAGAAAGAAAAGGAAAATAATGAAAAGCTTTGCAAGAGATAAAAAGTCGAATTATCGAGACACAAGACTGGTTTTGTATTACCATCCTTTTATCCGTCCTCCTCCCTTCCTTCCCCCCTACCCTCCTCGGCCCTGTATTCCTCTTCCCTTGTTAATCAGGGCTGACGATGATTGAGACACCATCTCTAGACATCAAAATATCACTATTCCTTTTAATGTGTGGTATGGCTTGCCTCCTTTCCCCCTCTCTCTCTCTTAAGAACATAAGAACATAAGAACGCAGGAGTTCACAAGAGGCCGGTAGGCCTGTACGAGGCAGCCTTTGACCCTATGCTCCCGTGTATCTAACCCCACATAATATCGATTTCCATTAATTTTTATAGTATATTTTTGAATTTGTCAATTGTATTGGCACTCACCACATGACTGTTTATTCCACTCATCCACCACCCTGTTAGTAAACCAATTTTTGCCTATGTCCCTGTTGAATCTGAATTTATCCAGTTTAAACCCTTTACTTCGTGTCCTGCCGGTTCTCTTACCAACAAAACCTTATGAATGTCTCCTTATTAAAGCCCTTCACCCATTTATAAACCTCGATCATGTCTCCACGCACCTTCTGCCTTTCTAGAGAATGCAAGTTTAACTGTTTGAGTCTTCCCTCGTATGGCAAGTTTCTCAACCCATGAATCATCTTAGTCATTCTCCTCTGCACCGATTCTAAAATTTTTATATCCATTCTATAGTAAGGTGACAAGAACTGAACCGCATAGTCAAGATGAGGTCTAACTAATGATAAATATAGTTTGAGGAAGACTTCGGGGTTTCTGTTGCTTACGCTCCTTGAAATAAATCCCAGTACCCTACTAGCTCGATTTCTAGCTTGAATGCATTGTGCCCTTGGACGGAGATCAGAGCTCACTAAGACCCCTAAATCCCTCTCGCACCCAGACCTACTTATGAGAGTGTCATTTAAGCAATAGTTATGTGAGGGGTTGTTCCTACCTACACTCAGAATACTGCACTTCCCTACATTGAACTCCATCTGCCATTTATCCGCCCAGTCATACAATCTGTCGAGTTCACCTTGGAGAATACTAGCGTCCTGATCCGACTCAATTACTCTACCGATCTTGGTATCATCTGCAAATTTACTAACATAACTACTAATTCCTGTATCTAAGTCATTGATATAAATAATAAACAAAAGTGGACCTAATACCGAACCTTGAGGGACCCCACTCGTAACACATCCCCAGTCAGATCTTTTACCATTGATTTGCACTCTTTGCTTCCTATTGCTAAGCCACGCCTTGACCCAGTTCAAAACTTTACCCTCTACTCCGTGAGCCTGTAATTTAAGCAACAGTCGTTGGTGAGGAACTTTGTCAAACGCTTTACTAAAATCAAGATAGATTACATCATAATTTTCATCTCTGTCAACCGCCTCAAATACTTTATTGTAGAAGGACAAGAGATTGGTGAGGCATGACCTACCTTTTGTGAACCCATGCTGCGAGTCGTGAATTAAGCTATGTTTCTCTAAATGCTCCCGAATGTTCCTGGCTATTATGGACTCCAGCATCTTCCCTATAACCGATGTTAAGCTAATTGGGCGATAGTTTGAAGCAACTGACCTGTCCCCCTTTTTAAAAATCGGCGTCACATTAGCTACTTTCCATAGGCTCGGCACATAGCCAGTATTTACCGACATCTTAAAGATGTTGGTTAGTGGGTCACTGAGTACATCACCTAACTCCTTTAATACCCTCGGAAATACCCCGTCAGGACCTGGCGGCTTGTTCTTCTTAAGCTTATCTATCTCATCCTGAACTACTTGCCTGGTAATGATTATATCCCTCAATTTATCGCCATCGTACACCTGAACTCTTTCCGGTATAGTCGTTCGATCCTCCTGTGTGAATACTGAAAGGAAGTAGTCGTTCAACAATGTGCTCATATTTTCGTAATTTTCTACTAGCTCCCCTGTGTTTGTTTTCAGCGGTCCAATTTTCTCCCGTGTTTTTGTTCTATACATCTGAAAGAAGCCCTTAGGATTACTTTTCGCCTCATTTGCTACTTTGATCTCATAGTTCTTTTTTGCTATCCTGGTGTTTTTCTTAACTAATCTAGATAGTTCGACGTACCGGCCCTTGAGATGTGTTTCACCATTCTTTATTTTCTGATAAATTCCCTTCTTTAACCCAATCTCGTGTTTTAGTCCACGAGTCATCCACTTAGGATCATTGTTTTCTTTTCTAAGTGTTCGCTGTGGTATATGCTGTTCTTGCCCCTCTACTAATTACTCTAACTAAATTATTGTAAGACATTTCTACCTGGTTCTCCTGGCTCTCCAATCCGCAGTTCTGGCCCTCATGAATCCCTAAATTATCCCAGTTTACCCCTTCAAGATGTCTTCGAAGCCCCTCGTAATTTGCTCTTCTAAAATCTGGCACTAACACTGGGTTTGGTTCGCGGGTTACCGCCCAGTCTAAGCTAAAACAAGCCGTTCTGTGATCACTATTTCCTAACTCTCCGCCCACCTCCAACTCACGTAGCAAGTTCCCATTATTGGTTAGGACTAAGTCTAATATATTATCTCCTCTGGTAGGCTCAGTAACTACCTGCTTGAGGAAATTATCTTGTATAACTTCAAGAAAGTCCTCGGCTTCCAGATCACCCACTAGATCTTCCCAGTCTATATTCCTATAATTAAAGACCCCCATTACGCAGACTTTTCTACTCATACTCGCCCTGCCAATCTCCTGTAGTAATATACTCGTGTCCTGCCTGTTAAGGTTGGGTGGCCTGTATATAACTCCTAGAGTTAGTTTTTCTTTCCCTTTGTAAACGTCCACCCAAACTGATTCTGAATCCATGTTAGTTTTGACTGAATTGTTAACTAAACATTTAAGTGAGTCTTTAACATATAGCGCAACTCCACCTCCCTTTCTGCCCCTTCTGTCTTTGTGAAACATCTGATAACCCGTTATTTCAAATTCTGATCTAAAATTTCTATTAGCAGTGTCTATCCATGTCTCAGTGATCGCTATTATGTCAAAATTTTCTGAACAAGCTTCACCCCTTAGTAAGTCTATCTTGTTTCTGAGGCTCCTGCTGTTAGTATAGAAGATTCTTAGCCCGTCCTCTGTTACTCCCCTAGAATTACTTCTAAGCTGCCTGGTTATATTATGAGCTAGATGTCCCCTCCCATTACTCCTCCCATTGCTCCCATTACTCCTCCCCCCCTCGCCTATACTAAAAAATCCCTCAGGGTACCAAGTGCTCGCTCAAGGGAGTCTGAGAGAGCCTCAACACCCTTGAACGTCAAGTGTATCCTGTCACGGGCGTAGAGGCGTCGTTGCCAAAGAAGAGGTCCCAATTGTCGACGAACAGCCACCCATTGCGCCCGCAGTGCTCAGCAAGTCTGCTGTTCACTGCTATCGCCCTGGACAGCCATCCATCGCCAACGCCCCTCCTTGGCAGGACGCCACACACTACTGGCGACCCACCAGCGTCACGTATCCTGCCTAACAATTCTCTAAAACGCCTGAGAAGGTCCTCGCTTGGCACACGAGAAACGTCGTTTCCGCCACAGCTGAGAAAGACAATGGGGTTCGATCCCTCGCTTGCCATACACGCCTCAATTCTGTCTGATATATGGCCCACCCCTGCCCCTGGGAAACAAACCCTCGTCCTGTTCTTATCCTTGGAGCAAAATACCTGTCAACATAACGAACCTGACTATCACCAACAACAAGAACCCGACGGTCGGAAGGGGCCAGGAGGGGGGTGAAGGGGAGGGAGAGCGGGAAGGAGGGAGGGACCTGCGGTGAAGAACGAGGAGAATTTGTGGAAGAGGTGGAAGGTGGAAAGGCGGAGGAGGAGGAAGAGGAAGAAGGAGAAAGGGAGGGTGAGGTGGTGGAGGGAGGAACGGACGAGGAGAGGGAGGAGGAAGAGGGGAAAGGGAAGGTAAGGGAAAGGTGTTGGATGGACGGACGAGCCAAAAGGCCGAGCACAAGGAGGAGAAAGAGGGAGGAGGAGGAGGAGGAGAGTGGGCGGGAAGAGGGGAGAGGGGACGGAAGAGGAAGGCGAGGTGGAGGCGGAGGAGGAGGAGGAGGAGGAGGAGGAGGAGGAGGAGGAGTAGGTGAAAGGGAGAGTGAGGTGGGGGCGGGAGGGACGGACGAGGAGAGGGAGGAGGAAGAGGGGAAAGGGGAAGGTGAAGGACAGGTGTGGGAGGGAGGGACGAGCGAAGAGGCGGAGGACAAGGAGGAGAAAGAGGGAGAGGAGGAGGAGGAGGGTGGGCAGGGAGAGGGGAGAGGGGGGACGGAAGAGGAAGGCGAGGAGGAGGAGGAGGAAGAGGAGGAAGAAGAGGAGAAGGAGGGGTGGGAAGCGGGGAGATCGGAGATGGTCGAGGAGGAGGAGGATTCTAACCTTCTATCTGATCGCTAGTATGGGTTTCCAATGGGGCGTTCTACTGGTGATCTTCTTGCTCTCTTAGCTGATTCTTGGTCATCCTCTCTTAGCCGTTCCGGTGAAACTTTCTCAGTTGCGCTAAACATATCGAAAACCTTCGATAGAGTCTGGCACAAGTCTTTGCTTTCTAAACTGCCCTCTTTCGGATTCTATCCTTCTCTCTGTTCCTTTATCTCTAGTTTCCTTTCCGGCCGTTCTATCTCTGCTGTGGTAGACGGTCACTGTTCTTCCCCTAAACCTATTAACAGTGGTGTTCCACAGGCTCTGTCCTATCACCCACTCTCTTCCTGTTATTCATAAATAATCTTCTTTCCATAACAAACTGTCCTATCCACTCATACGCTGATGACTCCACTCTGCATTATTCAACTTTTTTCAACAGAAGACCCTCTCAACAGGAATTACATGACTCCAGGCTGGAGGCTGCAGAACGCTTAACCTCAGCCCTTACTATCATTTCCCAATGGTATGGCCCTTACTATAGCACTGTTGATGCGCCACTGTGTGGATAGGATCTTGCTCTTGGATATGTATGATGTGAATAAAGTCGTCACCCGTTCCCTAAAATACTGTTTCGTTCCGTGTTGAAGAGTGAAACGTTGTGTTCCGTTTTGATCCAATACGGAACGCCATTTGTTGCATGGTTAAACATATAAAATTCAGTATTTCAAAATTGTAGTGAGGGCATTTTTCGGTCATTCACTAAACCGGTCCGTAAATTGTGTAGCTATTTGACAAGGGTCGTCATAAAATACGTGTCAAGTACGCGACGTAACGTCCCACCCCTCAAGGTAAAGCCTGCTTCACACTTATACGACTTTTGGCTACGATGTCCCCGAAGTCGCCGACTTTTGAGTTCGACAAGATTGGGGCGATTTTTAACTGTTTTTTTTTTTTTTTTTTTTTTTTTGCCAGTACGAGATTGGCACGCAGGCTTTACGTACGTCGTACGAAGCTTGTACGAAGGCCAACCGAAGACGTAAGAACATAAGAATATAAGAACACAGGAGTCTGCAAGAGGCCGGTAGGCCTGTACGAGGCAGCTCTTTGACCCTAAGCTCCCGTGTATCTAACCCCACCTAATATCGCTGTCCATGAATTTATCTAGTCTATTTTTGAATGTGACGATTGTATTGACACTCACCACATGACTGCTAAGCCTATTCCACTCATCCACCACCCTGTTAGTAAACCAAGTTTTGCCTATGTCCCTGTTGAATCTGAATTTATCCAGTTTAAACCCTTTACTTCGTGTCCTACCCGGTTCTCTTACCAACAAAACCTTATGATTGTCTCCCTTATTATAGCCCTTCATCCATTTATAAACCTCGATCATGTCTCCACGCACCCTTCGCCTTTCTAGAGAATGCAAGTTTAACTGTTTGAGTCTTTCCTCGTATGGCAAGTTTCTCAACCCCTGAATCATCTTAGTCATCCTCCTCTGCACCGATTCTAACATTTTGATATCCATTATATAGTAAGGTGACCAGAACTGAACCGCATAGTCAAGATGAGGTCTAACTAATGCTAAATATAGTTTGAGGAAGACTTCGGTGCTTCTGTTGCTTACGCTCCTTGAAATAAATCCCAGTACCCTATTAGCTCGATTTCTAGCTTGAATGCATTGTGCCCTTGGACGGAGATCAGAGCTCACTAAGACCCCTAAATCCCTCTCGCACCCAGACCTGCTTATGAGAGTGTCATTTAAGCAATAGTTATGTGAGGGGTTGTTCCTACCTACACTCAGAATACTGCACTTCCCTACATTGAACTCCATCTGCCATTTATCCGCCCAGTCATACAATCTGTTGAGTTCACCCTGGAGAATACTAGCGTCCTGATCCGACTCAATTACTCTACCGATCTTGGTATCATCTGCAAATTTACTAACATCACTACTAATTCCTGTATCTAAGTCATTGATATAAATAATAAACAAAAGTGGACCTAATACCGAACCTTGTTGGACCCCACTCGTAACACATCCCCAGTCAGATCTTTTACCATTGATTTGCACTCTTTGCTTCCTATTGCTAAGCCACGCCTTGACCCAGTTCAAAACTTTACCCTCTACTCCGTGAGCCAGTAATTTAAGCAACAGTCGTTGGTGAGGGACGTTGTCAAACGCTTTACTAAAATCAAGATAGATTACATCATAATTTTCATCTCTGTCAACCGCCTCAAATACTTTATTGTAGAAGGACAAGAGATTGGTGAGGCATGACCTACGTTTTGTGAACCCATGCTGCGAGTCGTGAATTAAGCTATGTTTCTCTAAATGCTCCCGAATGTTCCTGGCTATTATGGACTCCAGCATCTTGCCTATAACCGATGTTAAGCTAATTGGGCGATAGTTTGAAGCAACTGACCTGTCCCCCTTGGCTCGGCACATAGCCAGTATTTACCGACATCTTAAAGATGTCGGTTAGTGGGTCACTGAGTACATTACCTACTTCCTTTAATACCCTCGGAAATATCCCGTCAGGACCTGGCGACTTGTTCTTCTTAAGCTTATCTATCTCATCCTGAACTATTTGCCTGGTAATAATTATATCCCTCAATTTGTCGCCATCCCCGCCCTCGTACACCTGAACACTTTCCGGTATAGTCGTTCGATCCTCCTGTGTGATTACTGAAAGGAAGTAGTCGTTCAACAATGTGCTCATATTTTCGTAATTTTCTACTAGCTCCCCTGTGTTTATTTTCAGCGGTCCAATTTTCTCCCGTGTTTTTGTTCTATACATCTGAAAGAAGCCCTTAGGATTACTTTTCGCCTCATTTGCTACTTTGATCTCATAGTTCCTTATTGCTATCCTGGTGTTTTTCTTAACTAATCTAGATAGTTCGACGTACCGGCCCCTGAGATGTGTTTCACCATTCTTTATTTTCTGATAAATTCCCTTCTTTAACCCAATCTCGTGTTTTAGTCCACGAGTCATCCACTTAGGATCATTGTTTTCTTTTCTAAGTGTTCGCTGTGGTATATGCTGTCCTTGCCCCTCTACTATTACTCTAACTAATCCATCCGATGGCATCACGAGATGCCACGCAAGCACCACGATATTTACCCCGAACTAACCGACACCGTCACGTACCTACTATGTACACTACCGAGCCTAAGCCGAACGCAAGACGAGGGCGCCACTAAGTTCGTGCCGGGTTTGTAGGTCGATTTTTTCCTGTCGAGCCGAACACCTCACGTGGGTACAACGTATAACGCCAAACATCCATACGTACCCGCCAAGACAGCCAGCCGATGATCGTAGTGGCATCAGCTCCGGAGGCTCCCCACCTGGCCGCCCCGTATTTAAAGGAGTGACGTGCGTCTCCTGGGAGGCACCCAGGGACAGGTCCTCTGGCAAACCGTCCAGGTTCTGGCGAAGGACATCCTCCTGGTCCTAGGTAGGAGGTAGGATATCTGCCGAATCCTCCAACTCGATGACGATGTCGTTCTTCGCGTTCTTGGGCTTGAACATGGTGAAGGGAAGGGTAGATGAGGGCAGCAGGGCAGGGCAGAAGGGCAAGGCAGGGCAGCAGAGCAAGGCAGTGGCACCACGTGGGGCGTGGAGGTGTTGACGGCTTGTGAAGCGGCGATGCTAGTGTCCAAGGATTATATACTATAAGGATAGCTCACTAAGCATTTGTTTTACCCACTGTGCACCGCGTGTACAATCTGGTTTTTCTCTCTCTATGTAAAATGTATTAGAAAACCATTACTTATTAATCATGTCACGCATTCATAGTCAGATTTTGCGCTTTTTTGATTGCTAAGGATATGTAATTAAATGAGGCAGCTGTTGAGTTGGCAAATATTATACAGTAAATTCAGTAATAGAAATATTTGAGAAATATGTTAAAAAAAAGGTACTAAGAAATATTAGTATACCATATATCGATCCTTACGTTTTCTCAAGTTTCATTAACACTCATTTTCAACAACTTTATAGGGGTAACTAATCCTAATGTCGGCTCACTATCGGTCCATGACCGTAGAGAGTACGGGGTCGTGGAAGCTAGGTACAACTCTCGTACATTGTCGTGGTATTGTCGCACTATATATGTAACGGTTTTTCTCGGGTTATTGTTGTCTCATTGTCTTACTAATGCACTGCGTACCTTGTACGAACGTCAACGGAAGGCGTTGCGAAGCGACCGATGGTGCCATGTTACTCCTGACTTTTCGGCCGGCCACGACATTTCCCGAGAAATTAATAGCTCCCTTAATTTTTCGGGACCGCCGGAGAGAGTGCCCCGAGACACCCCGATGCCCGCGACATGCCCCTATGGCGTTCTGATTTTTTTCACGATGCCCAGACGGGCACCATCGTAACGGCTTCGAGATCAAAAGTCGGCTAAGTGTGAAGCAGCCTTAACGATAGCTAAGGACTGCTTCACACTTAGCCGACTTTTGATCCCGAAGCCGTTACGATGGTGTTCGGCTGGACATGGGAAAAAATTGGAACACATTCAGCCCCGTTCACACTGTGCCGACTCTGGGCCACGACAACCCAGCGACTTCTGCATTTGACAAGTCGACTCCCACGCTCCAAGTATTTTTTGGCGTCTTGGTGTCGGCTACCATGATTACCGACTGTCTGGGACATTCGGCCAACTAGTTGGCAGAATGTCTGCGACATGCTGCCAACTAGCCTCAAAACGAGTCTCCACGGTAAATTTTTGAAATGGCGCTATGTCTACGTACGACAACCAGGAATCTGCCGATCGATTGGCCGACAGTCGCAGCCGGTCTTGACGACAGTCTTCTAGATTGTTTGTCAACTGGTTGGCCGACTAGCTGGCTGAAAGTTGTCACGGAGTTGGCCGACGGTCTTCCTGACGGTCTTCGCGACTGTCTTGGCGGCAGCCTTGCCGTTCCTTAAAATACGGAATCGCTCTGGATTCGAGAATCAAAAGTATCGTTCCGTTTTGAACCAATACGGAACGGCATTTGTTCCGTACGGTATTTTGTTATCTGAATGGTCAAGCAGATAAAAATCAGTATCTTAAAATTCTAGTGAGCGCATTTTTCGGTTAATCACAAAACCAGCCCGTAAAATTTCTCAAAGGTTCGTCCTAAAATACGTGTAAAATACGCGACGTAACGTCCCTCCCTCTTGCCTCCACCGGCAGCGTGCTGCGGCTGTCACTCATTGCATGCTCGAGAAATTTTAGGGTTGCCACCCGTTCCTTTAAATATGGATCCATTCCGTATTGGAGAGTGAGATGTTGCATTCCAGGGTGGCAACCCTAGTTGTGTCATTCAACACAAGAGAGATCGAGGCAAAAAGAGTGCGTGCGTACTGTGCGGCTCCCAAGTTTGTTCCAGCGAAAAGTAACCATGCCCAGAAGTTGTTATTGTGCTTGTGATTGCAAAATAAAAATAAAAATATCTTGATGGCGGCAGTGTTAGCCAATATTTCTGAGCCGACAGTCATCACGAACGTCCTTCATTAGGCGAAGACTGTCGTCACGACAGTCCCTCATCATTCTTGAGCAGTCGGCACAGACGACTGTGCCGACAGGAAACGGTAAAAATTTGAAAAATGGTTTGACAGTCGTCACGACTGACTTTAAGACAAGCCAAGACTGTTGACGACAGTCTTGACGACTGCCCCCGACCTCCCTCAGACCTCAACCGGAAGTGACGGTTGGTCCAGACTCTTGCCGACTCTTTTCGTGAAAGTTTAGCATGAAATACTTTTTTTGCGCTAACCCTCACGGCCTCACGACTCCAGACTCTCGTCACGACGTCGGCGCAGCATTCAGCAACAGTCTCAAGACCTCTTTCAAGACATCCCCCACCCTTTCACATCAACACCCAGGACCTCGTGTACCCTAGAGTCGTGGGTTGTCGTGGCCCAGAGTCGGCACAGTGTGAACGGGGCTTTAGGGTCATGTCGAGGGCATCGGGGTGTCTCGGGGCACTCTCTCCGGCGGCCCCGAAAAATTAAGGGAGCTCTTAATTTCTCGGGACATGTCGTGGCCGGCCGAAAAGTCGGGGAGTTACATGGCACCATCGGTCGCTTCGCAACCCCCTCCGTTGACGTTCGTACAAGGTACGCAGTGCATTAGCACGACAATGAGACAACAATGACCCGAAAAAACCCGTCACATATATTGCACGACAATACCACGACAATGTACGAGAGTTGTGCTATCGGCTCCAATCCTCACTGGACATGTATCATACGGGAATCTTCCTCGTAGGCCTCGCGTCTTGCCTCTCTCATTTTTCTACAATAACTTAGTCCTTGGGTGTAGGTGGCAGGAGCCGCACATGTCTCTTCAAAGAGCCGCAGGTAGCCGACCGCTGGGGCCCTAGCAGCTGAGTAAATGAAAATATTCTTTACAAAATCTTGAGTTAAAGATAGCACTGCTGAACTTAGGAAGTGTTCTTAAAATATCCGCAACTGTATTCGAATAAAAGTGCCTTTGTTTACTTATACGAATATACACTATTTGCTGTATTATAACTAGAATTGTTATTCATAGGCCACCTGTCATAAGAATTAAAGAGTATGGATAACAAGAAAAAGACACTCGTACACATAGGCAGCAGACATCAGTGCTTCTGTGTGCGGGGCCGACAGTCTTTATGAGTTGATGGTTTGTGGCAGGGCCCGCGCGTCCAGCCCAGTGTCCTGTCTCGTACACGTAAGGCAGTAGTTGACTAGTGACGCATTACCAGAGAATACAAGTATATACTATTATTATGTACTACGCACCACGGACTCAAAATATTACATTTTATTATACTAAGTAATTTCGTGTTACCATTGATATATTTTTCATCGCAATAAAACATCCAATTTCTGCTTAACAGAATAATTTGCGGACCGGCTAGGGAATATGTTGGATTTTGGCGGCAAAATCTAACCGATGTCCGCATCGGTGATCTCAGACTGACCGATGCTATGGCAACGATGGCATCGGTCTGGATCCGGCCCTGGAAAGTGGAGTCCGCTCTTGGGGCATTTGTGGTCTCCCCCCCCACCCCCCCACCCCCAGACGAGGACTCCGAGGCAGGGTTATGATTAGCCATGTTGAATTTTGAAAATTTTGGGGGAAGTGATGTGTGTGTTGCGTGGATGTAGTGTGGTGTGGAAAGTAAGAGGATTTGTCTTTAGAGCATGCCGAACTGCTCCCTGGTGTAGATGAGCCCATAGCGAAACAGATAGTGAGGACACAGAAAGGGTCTTTGGAGGGCTTCAGCACCCTCCTCGCTTCCCGTATATACCTCACCGGGAGTGGCTTGCGCCCGTTTCGGTAGGTGTCTCCCTACCTACTCCACGCAATACCTGAAAGAATGGCTTGCCAAATGAGTACCAGGAAATACAATCAAAAGTAAATGAAATATCGTTGCTCCCGCTAGGAGGAGAGTAGGATTAATCAAGAGGGCCTTTCCCCTTTCGGTTTCATTCTTGTTTTTCTTCTGTTTCCTTTTGTTACCCTTTTCTCCTCCTCCTCCTCCTCCTCTTCCTCTTCCTCTTCCTCCTCCTCCTCCTCCTCCTCCTCTTCCTCCTCCTCCTAACAAGGACAGTAGACAAATGGTCGAAATCCTAAACAGGAACTTCGCGTCTGTGTTCACGGTCGAGAATACCCAGTCCGTACCCGAGAGCCCTTCCCCACCGATGGGAATCACTCCCCTAGAAATTGGTACAATCGACGAACGGGATGTGAAAAAGTACCTAGACAAACTCGAGACAAACAAGTCTACCGGACCCGACGACTTGTCACCCAGGCTGCTCAAGGAACTCAAGCAGCAAATCCTCAAGCCACTCACCGCCATCTACAATCTGTCACTACAACAAAACAAAGTCCCGAAAGACTGGAAACAAGCGAACGTAACACCGATCTACAAAAAGGGAGACAAAAGTGTGGCCCTAAACTACAGACCAATCAGCTTGACCTCAGTGGCGGGAAAAATACTCGTGAAGATCATCAGAGACAAACTCGTTAGGTTCTTTGAAGACAACAACATCATTTCCGATGCTCAGCACGGTTTCAGGAACAAGCGCTCATGCTTAACCAATTTATTGGACTTCTTCCAAGGTATCTATGAAAACTGGGATAATCATATCCCCAGTGATGTTATATATCTAGACTTTCAGAAAGCCTTTGACAAAGTGCCATGAAAGACTCCTCAAGAAACTTAAGTCGGCGGGATTAGGCGACGATCTGACAGCGTGGATCAAAGACTGGCTCACTGAAAGAAAACAACGAGTTGTACTCAACGGACAGGCCTCGAGTGGCTCCCGGTCACAAGTGGAGTGCCACAGGGTCAGTGCTGGGACCCATACTTTTCATCATATATATCAACGACCTAGAACTAGGATTAAAATACAATCTTTCAAAATTTGAAGTCTACAAAAAGTTGGGTGGTAAGGACCTCACGACGGCAGACTGCGAAATTATCCAGAGAGACCTGGACCAGATCACTCGTTGGTCAGAAAAATGGCAGATGTCCTTCAACACTACCAAATGTAAAGTAATGCATATCGGATCCAGAAACAGCAACCACATACACCACATGGGTGGCGAACCACTACATGTTGTGCAAGAGGAAAGAGACCTCGGGGTCACCATCAGCAGTGACTTGAAACAAACAAAACACTGCAAGTCCGCCTGTAAGAAAGCCAATACAATGCTTGGGTTCATATCGAGGAACTTCGAATACAAGACGCCGGGAGTTATGTTATCCTTGTATAATTCGCTGGTAAGGCCCCACCTGGAATACACCGTGCAATTCTGGTCTCCTAAGTACAGGAAAGACATTGAATTACTTGAGAGAGTACAGCGCCGCGCCACGAAGATGATACCATCACTGAGGACGAAACCCTATGAAGAACGACTCGAGCGACTCAACCTCTTCACGTTGGAAAAGAGACGACTGCGGGGAGACATGATACAAGTCTTTAAGTACCTGAACAAGCTCAGCAACGTTGATCACTCCAAACTCTTCACGCTACAAACTAACCTGAGAACAAGAAACAACGGAAAAACAGTTCAAGCAAAGCGATGCAATACCGACATTGGCAGGAGTTATTTCTCGAATAGAGTTGTTCGCCACTGGAACAGCCTTCCTGCAGAAGTGGTTAGCGCAGAGACCATCAACTCCTTCAAGAAACGCATTGATCGCCACTTTGCTGCAACGGGAGTGAACTGAACGTTCCCAAGAGTAGGTGCACAAGTGCTTTAATCCTTCCCTGCAAGCCACTCCTGTGGCAAACGGATTGATTAAATCACTGAACGCAGGCAGCCTAGTAATGAGCCAACAGGCTTTCTGCTGCCTGCTAGTCCATGTTTCCATGTTTCCTCCTCCTGAGAAACTCACTGCTGTAGAGTGTGCTGATACTCTTCGTGAAAGCGTTATAGATCTATAAAGAATGAAATGAAAACAGAGGAAGTACATCACAGAGTTTAATAGCAAGGTTTACCCACAGTAGAAGTTGAAGAAGAACAAAAGATGACAAAAAAAGTAGAAAATAGAGGCCAAGAGGACACACATGAACCAGCTGAGGAAGAATAGTCAGAATCCTCTGATGACGACATGCCTAATATTGAACAAATCCGACGCAGAGGAACTGGGAATCCAAATTATAGCAAAGAAAAGCACAGGTTGACCAAGAGAAAAATTAAACCTGGAAAAACTAACCGATGTATTAAAAACAGCACATATAAATGGACGTACTCTAACAAAGACCACTCCAGAGAGGAGATTTGCAAACTCCTCATGAACAACGAAATCGAATTAAAAAAAATGCTGGAAAATAGTAGTTGAGTAAACATTTAAGAAAACAAAAACTGGTCACTTAGAAAATTCTCCATCACTCACCACACAGGACAAACATAAGGCAACCAAAAAATAAAATAATACGATCATGGATACAAGGAACAATATAAATACTGCACCACAACACTCTACACTGGAGAACCAATCAACTCAACCTAACCAATGCCTATAAAGAAATAAATTCTGATATAATATTCCTAAAAAGCCATGGACTTAAAAATAATGAGCACTTACACATATAAGGATACAACACTTACACAAAAACACAAACAATGAAATAAATGACGGTTCTGCCATTCTCGTCAAAACAAATATTAAACATACATTCACTGATGATTTCGTAACAGACATATTAGAACTGGAAATAGGAACATCTTTAGGACCACTGTCTATAGCAACAACATACATTCCCCAAAGAAGACCATACCTGCCATACCCAAACATTTACAAACTATTATACAACAATCATCCCACATACATCACTGGCAACCTCAACGCCAAACACAGATTATATTAGGAGACACTAACAATAACACAGTCGGAAATGTTCTTGCAGTACTTATTCAAAATGGAAAAGAAATTCAACTAGGGTCGAGTTTCCCAACCTTCCTCACTCAGAACACACACACACACACACACACAACTCCCAACATAGTCATATCTAGCAACAAAGCCACACATAACGCGATAATTAACCCAGGACCACTCACTACTTCAGACCATATGCCTATAATCGTAACGCTGGCAAGTGAAGCCATCACCACAGCAATCCCCCAACCAATCATTTGAAGAAAGAAAACTGCAACAAACTAAAGGAAGAAGTGGAACGTAAAATGAAAAAAAAAAAAAAATAGAAATAGGAGATCGCATGAATACGGACCACAGATTTATATACCTAGAGCGCGCGAGCCAAACACTCGGGTGCGGCAACCGGAAGTACCTCGGCCGCCATCTTTGGGAGCCCAGTTCAGCCAACTCTGTGCTCCAGCCGGCAATTTCAAAGTGGAGGTAAGTGGTAGGTGGTGGTGGTGGTGATGGTGGTGGTGGTGGTGCTATATA
>NC_066516.1:3208407-3210907 GCF_024679095.1 Eriocheir sinensis
AGTAACAGCCAAATCCTAGAAAAATAATTAATACGAGGCTTAGACAACTCTTGGAAAAAAATAATATACTAAAAGATACACAACACGGCTTCAGAAGTAAACGAGGAACGGATACAGCCCTCACAACAATACGCGAAACACAAACACATCACACAGCGAGAAGGGACCAATGCTACATCATACTACGAGATGTATCAAAACCCTTTGACAAAGTCTGGCTCGAAAGCTTACTATACAAACTAGCACACCTACTGTAAATCTACCTGACACACCACCAAAGTCTTGAACAACTTCATAAAGCACAGAAAAGCAAAGATAAAGATTGGAAATTACACTGGTTCCCCGTTCTAACAGTCGGAGTCTCACAGGAAACGTTATATCACCACACTATACGCCTTATACACGAGCGACCAACCACCATCAGCCATCGACTGCACCAACATCCAATATGCAGACACCACACAAGGGATGTGCTATGCAGGGAAATCAAGAGCATTTATGGCGAACAGAACAAGAAAAAGAAAAAAACAAACTATGAAAGAAATGGAAAATATAAATAAATTCAAAATTATACCATAACAATAAAGAATGGCATCATAGTATAAGGAAATCCAATAAACTACTCAGAGAGAGGTTAAGTACCGTAGGCCTAACCATAACACGTACTGGCATAGGCAAACACGTGGGAGAAAACAGGATCAATGGAATAAAAGCGTAACTGACTTACAGAGATTTAACAACACACCTACTCATACCAAATTACATCTTATAAAAGCATTTATATAACCTCTAATACAATACCCCACCATCCCATTAGTAACAAGTGACAGAAACAAAATGAAACTACAACGAGTACAAAACTAAGCTCTCCGATTCGCAACGAAAGACACTCATACACCAAAAAATACTAAAACGCTACACGATGGAGCAGACATAGAACCAATAAATTAAACTCTATGCACACAAGCCGATAAAATCTTCACAAAAATTACAGCACTACAGGATCACCACTTCATGTATCTCACAATAATTATGAGACACAAAAACCACTCATGGTTCAGAAAAAAACAAAAACTATCTTAGAAAGAGGAGCACCGAAAAATAAATATACAACATAACGCCAGGAAGAAAATACGGCAAGGCAATACAAAGGCGATAGACAACAGCAAATATCAACTTAGACAAAAAAAAAATGTACTAAGCAAGGCGGTCAGCCCGCCACCTTTTACCTCTCCTAATTCCTTCCAATTTCTTCAACCCTATCCCCCCTTCCTTCCCTCTTTTACCTATCCAAACAACAACAACAACCCCATCAGTCACACCACGACACATGATCTGCCACCTGACCTCCGCTCGTTGCCCCGTATAATACCTCACTCTCTCTCTCTCTCTCTCTCTCTCTCTCTCTCTCTCTCTCTCTCTCTCTCTCTCTCTCTCTCTCTCTCTCTCTCTCTCTCTCTCTCTCTCTCTCTCTCTCTCTCTCTCTCTCTCTCTCTCTCTCTCTCTCTCTCTCTCTCTCTCTCTCTCTCTCTCTCTCTCTCCTCTCTCTCTCTCTCTCTCTCTCTCTCTCTCTCTCTCTCTCTCTCTCTCTCTCTCTCTCTCTCTCTCTCTCTCTCTCTCTCTCTCTCTCTCTCTCTCTCTCTCTCTCTCTCTCTCTCTCTCTCTCTCTCTCTCTCTCTCTCTCTCTCTCTCTCTCTCTCTCTCTCTCTCTCTCTCTCTCTCTCTCTCTCTCTCTCTCTCTCTCTCTCTCTCTCTCTCTCTCTCTCTCTCTCTCTCTCTCTCTCTCTCTCTCTCTCTCTCTCTCTCTCTCTCTCTCTCTCTCTCTCTCTCTCTCTCTCTCTCTCTCTCTCTCTCTCTCTCTCTCTCTCTCTCTCTCTCTCTCTGTTTAACAGGGCCACTGGGACCTGCCTGAGCTGGTGGCCTGGTTCATTAACAATAATGTTCTTTCAGCTGTGCTCAGTGAGTATCCTGCATTTGCCCCTAGATTGTAGTTCATATGTCCAGTCCCGTATGTCTCCTCCCTTGACTAAATCAAGGCCTTTATTTTTTTTTTTTAGCACTTGTCCCCTACCATTGTATCTTTTTAGTTTCCTGGTGCTACTTACACATGTATCCTTAAATGTATAATCACACTCTGTACTGCCTGGGGGTTGGGATGGCATGCTCCTCCCTTCTCCTTTGTTGTTTACTTGCAACGATAAACTATCAATCAATCAATCATCAATCACTTTATTATGTTTGCCATAAGTATAAAAACATAACACAAAGAAATCAAATTACATGGACAAACAGCCCTTTACAAGTAGGAACTTTATGGGCATAATAGAGAACAAAAAAAAAAAAAAAAAAAAAATGTAATGTAAGCTAAGGAAGCATTAAATGAAACTAGAAAAAAAGAGCAAGCAAAACACTCATTAAACATACAAGGATAAAAAAAAAAAAGAAAAAAAAGAGAAAAAGAATAAATACATACACCAAATCCAACCTATACATGAACATG